>NC_134557.1:28576686-28694455 GCF_025594145.1 Primulina tabacum | reverse complement strand
TACATTAGACAATGACTCTACAGGCAATGCATGTGTCAATGCAAACGTTCTGATATGAATGTATGTGATGCACCTGTATCTATCAATACATATGCAGGATAACCGCAAAGAAAACAGTTACCTGCAATCACAGTGCAAACACCCTAGCCTGCTGTCTAGGAGGTTGACTCACAGTCTGGCCACCTCTGGCTCTAGGTTGGGACTGTGTAGGCAGCGGCTGGAAGGAATGAACAGACGAAGCTTGCCTCTCAGGCTGAGTCACGGATGCTGATGACCCTGCACTCTGAAATATCTGTGCACCTCTCTGGGGACAGACCCTGGCGAAATTTCCCTGTTGCTTACATATGTTAAATCTGCCCATCACTCCCTGACACTGCTCTGTGGCATGTCGGCCTCCACAAGTAGTACAATATACACTTGTCACATCTGTACTCTGGACAGGACCTCTCTGTCTTGACCCACTGGAGCTCGACGAACTTCTTCCTGCTCTTTTAAACTGCTTACCCTTGGCTTTCAAAGAATCTTTCTTTCCACTACTACTGCTTCCACTATCAAATCGAGGAGGAGGTGGTGGAAACTGTGTGACGAACGGTGGCGGTCTCTGACCCTGAACACTATAGGAAGCTCCTCGCTGCCTAATCAAGCCAGCCTCTGCTCTCTTCGTTCGATTCAGCGCCTCAGAAAAAGTGTTGGGTCGCCCCGTGTTCACTAGGGTAAAGATGTCCGGATTCAAGCCATTTATGAACTGATCGGCAACTGCCTCATCATTCCCTGCTACATGAGGTGCAAATCGAAGCAAGGACGAGAATTTGGCAACATACTCCTCTATGTTCCATTGTCTCTGTTCAAGTTGGCGAATTCGGCCCCTTTGTCTTTTCGATACGACACTGGAAAGGAACGTTGATAAAATTCATCTTTAAAGACTTTCCAAGTAATATAATACCTCGATCTTCTAAGGCTCGTTTCGCCGTTAGCCACCAACTCTTGGCCACTTCTTGCAATTGATGCCCAACCAGCTTCACTCTACGTTCATCTGTATAGGCAAGTGATTCAAATAACATCTCTATATCATCCAACCAGCTTTTGCAATCCGCTGCATTCTCAGTGCCTTTCAAAGTCGGAGGTCGGAATGACTGAAACCGTTTCAACAGAGTCTCCATCGGGGTAGCGGTTACGTCCATCTGGGTACCTGACGTACTCCTGTTCTGCCACTTGTCTTGCAGCTGGTTGCGGTATCCTTCTAGGCGGCATATCTGATTATCAAACAGATTAGGATACAATCTATACAATCTGTCTCAGCCTTCCTCTGATCATATACCTCTGATCCAGAATCGGTTCTGATTCAGTCTTTACAAGTATATGCTGTAAATAAACTCAGATACAATATAACATAATAGGGAAAGCATTAAATCATGCTAGCACATCGAAAGCAAGGAAGAAGACTCGATCTACCCGCTCATATATTCTATCTTAGTCTACAGAACCTACTGCTCTGATACCACCTGTTGTGGGGACCCGGGCTCTAACTCAATTCTTTTCGGGATTAATCGGATCCTCGTTCCAAAGTACGGGTCAAAATTTTGCTTTTAACGTTAAATCAAATGTTTACAACTCAAGCACAATATAATTCTATATTCATTTTATTACAACAAACATAATATACATGCCTCGTTTTATTCATATTCTACAAACCAGTATTTAAGTACAGTACATGTCAAAAGTACAACTACTAGTTCCTTTGCTACGCCCGTGATCACCACGCTCTTTCCATCTCTCATCTCTGTCGTGACCCAGATCCTGCCCCACCTGTTTGTTAGCACACATACAGACATAACAACAGCCGGAAACTCCGGTGAGAACAAATCCCAGTATAAAACATGTATACATGCTGATACGAAATCATAAATCATGCATGAAAGCAATAACAATGGCTCCATAGTCTATGAAACCGATCTATCTAAACATGCAACTCAAATCAAATCATGTTTGACTCGAATCGACTCTACTCTAGTGATCCCCGGTGTGAATAAGACGTCAATGGCTGTCGCCTACCCTCCCAATCGGGGTGAATGTACGTCTTATTCCCTAGACTTCGGTCATATCTGTATCGAATGTCTACAATCGGATTGAATCTGGTCCGAAGCGTCGATACCAACCGAACATCTAGTTTGGCAAGTGTGCCAATGACTCTCCTATCTCAAAGGCTTGAATATAAATCTATAAACAAGACAGCATCCTATCAAGAGATTTGAATATGATCTATAAACATATCAAATTCATATCACAAAGACAAACAACAATTCTAGTATGTGATTTGGTTGGGAAACTCAAATTGAATCTCATTTGAGTTGTGTCTTCCCCAAACAAAACATGATTTATACCTTTTGTCGTACAATCTGTCGTAGTCGAAGTCTCGAAGACGAATCTGTCAATAACAAATCTGAAATGGAATTGTTGATACATATTCTATAAATCTCTAATCTCAATCAACACATATCCAATTCAATACTTGATCTAGGTACAATTTAACGGCATAACGACGTAATTTCTCGATACCGGTCAATCCAACTCTCAACATATATCACCAATTCATACTTCTCAACTCATAATCATCATCATAAGCATATGATAGTACTCAAAGTCTGCATAAGTTAACTCTAAACATGCTGGAAAATAATAACTATAGCATACAACGTCCGTTCTTCGATCCGGTTGCGTTTCTACGATATCAATAATCTCAAGAACATATTATGAAACTCAATTCATCCTTCTCCTAACACATATATCCAAAGGTGCTGGAATTGAATGAAACTTACATCTTCTTGTAGCTTCCAAAGAAAGGAACCCAAATCTACATTTAGATTCAAGTTTTAGTGTATAAATCTCACACAATCACAATTATAACTTTGGGAGAACTTGAGGAATTGTTGGAGATGCTCTCGGTTCTGAATTCTGAAATGAGAAAGACTAATCAGTTCAATATCTATATATATATATGCCATGTGTCTTCATAGAATTCAAAGGTGGATTTCTCGCATGCAGCACCGCGGGTGCGGTCACTCTTCACCGCGGGTGCGCTGTGCCCACGGCATGCCTTTCATTTTCTGAAATTCGACGATCGCGGGTGCGGTACATATAAGACCGCGGGTGCGGTGACATTACCGCGGGTGCGGTTACGTTTGCACAGCGGGTGCGGTGTCATTTCTGTAATTAATTCCCAACTCTCTGTCCATGCACCGCGGGTGCGGTGCTTCTCTAGGCGCGGGTGCAGTCTCTTTCTTCAAGCAACACATTATCTTTTTATTTTATCCATATAAAATCTAGGGCATTACATCTACATCCAAGTCCGGAATCACCACTCTAATCTCAATCTCTCATCGTCTTCTTGACCCCGATCTTGTCCCACCTGTTGTCATGCACACATACAAACAAGACAACAGCCGGATACTCCGGTGAGAATAAATCCCAGTATAAATAATGTATACATGCAGTTAACTGAGTTAACATAAAAGCATGAATTATATCTTATCACATGCAGCAAAATAAAAAAACATGTATCAATACCAGTCTGTAAATAAAACATGAATCGTACTCTACGAAACATAAATCAAGGCAGATCTGTAAATCAAATTCTTGACTCGACCTCGAAGACTCGACTCATCTCTCTTTCTAATCTAGGGATCCCGGTGAATAAGAACGTAACAAGTCTCCCACCTACTACTACCAGTCGCGGTGGCGGTACGTTCTATTTCTGGACTTTGGTCTAATCTATATCGAATAGAATGTTATCTGTATTTGAAGCATAACGATATACCAAACGTCCAGTGCCTTGGCGTATCTACCAAGACTAAGCCTATTCTGACAATGTGCACTGAGTCAGTGACAAGTCTGTCCTAATCTCACCCCTCTGTCAGTGACTCTCACTTAATAGCTATCTGCTCTCTACTTCTAATTCAATCGCATAAGCACAATCATTTAAGAAAGCATAAAGGTACAACAGAAACAATACCATGCAAGTATGTGGTTTAGGGAAATTCGAGTTAAATCTAACTCAAGTCGATCTCCCAATTAACATCCATTTATACATTTCTCTTCTCGGTCTGATGAAGACGAAGTCTTGTATTCCAATCTGTCCATATCCAAATCTGATAATGACAATCATATAAATACCATATCAGTATATAACTTAATTCAAGACCTGTTCTGATCAATACTCAAATCGGTATGTAATCTGATCCATATCTGAACAAGGTACAATCTAATTCATATTAATAATATCACGATACAATCGAAATCATTACTGAATCTGATCAATATCAATTTACTGATGTTTCGACGGCATAGCAATACAGTCACGATAACCCCGTCTATCTCAACATCATATATATAATACCAGAATTCATAACCAGTACCAGTAAAACTCATAATTTGAATAATAACACAACTCTGATATAGAATCTCAACTAAATCAACTCTGAAATTCATAACAATTTCATAAACAGTCTATTCTTTAATCTGACTTCAGTTATACAATGTCTATTGTAGCAGAAACATCATATCTGATTTATATTCAATTCTGACAATATCATAAATTTAAATCATGTCTAAACGTAACGAAACTTACGTCCAATTGTAGCCTGCGTCGATAGGAACACAGTACTGAAGTCGGATTCAAAAACAGACGGACGGATTTCTCACAAAAGGCGTAAGAATATTTCAATTCTTTCTTGCACTTCCCTCGGCTCTTTCCTTCATTCTCCTAGATTGCATGTAGGTATATATATATATATATATATATATATAGATCACATTGCATGTAAGGCACATGGCTGAATGTGCTTACTGCACGTTTCATCGCGGGTGCGGTATTTCTCGCACCGCGAGTGCGCTAGGCGTACTGATCATCATCAAAATTTCAGAAACAGCGACCACGGGTGCGCTCTGTCTTGCACCGCGGGTGTGCTGCCTCTACTGTAGTAGAACCGCGGGTGCGGGGTCTCTCTAGCACCGCGGGTGCGCTCAATCTCCAGTAGCAACTTTCATACCCTACTGGACATTAACCGCGGGTGCACTCCTTCTAGACCGTGGGTGCGGTGACCCTACCGTAAAATTGGCCAACTTTCTGTCCATGCACCGCTGGTGCGGTATCAAAAGGGGCGCGGGTGCGGTCTCTTTCTTCAAGCAACACTTCATCTTTTCATTTAGTGCCTCTCATTACATGTCATGCATACTCATATCTTCCGAATATCACATCAATGAAGACTAATAAATCTCAAGCCTTACATTTCTCCCCCTCTTAGGTCTGAGTTCGTCCTCGAACTCGCAAGTAATCAATTCATATCTATGAGAAAGAATGGATACAGAGTTTAAATCAAAACTCATCCTAATGAATCCATTCTGAAATCTTAATCTCATGACAATTCTGTCTTTCAGATAGTCTCTTTGAGGCCCTGTCAACTTACTGTATTTTCAATAATAGAATAGTCTTCATTCTGTAAATATCTTTCTTGAACGGATCTGTGATTCTAAATTGGAATAATAATTCAAGAGCATAATATCATAATACCCTTCGAAATAACTCTGACAGAATCAATCTCACAATACTGGCTATACAACATCCGTATATACCAATCAACGGCTCATACCAAATCAATATCATCAGCTGTTATCAAATCTGTTTATCCCAGTCAAGAATATATTCAATCTTCGGCCCCAAATACCAATCGTCACCATCCGACGTCGGCAATTTAAATTTGTCAGGTCTGAGCTATCTTCATTCTCTTCTGAATTAGCTACATTTCCTTTGTCATATCTCTGATCAATTTAGATTAAATTTCATATACCTCAAAGATATCATCTCCATATGAAAAAAAATCTGTAGTACTCACTGTACAATATCTTATCTGCAACTATCTCATTACTCTTCTGATGGCTATTATCATACTATAATTCATAGGATGACAATATGTCATATTAACTAGTGCTAGCATCCAGCACTACAACTCCATAATTATCTTCTAATAACTGGATAGTACACTCTGGCTATCTGTCAATCTGTGGATAATATTTGAATGGGTTCATGGTATGTTCTGCCACAATTACAAACTCAATCAAAATCACAATCTGATATACTCTACTTCGGCATTCTAGTTATTCTGACCACTTTTCTGACATCGATCTGTGTCATTTGGTCATGTTTGTACGTTATCTGGTACAAACTACTAGATATAGATTGAACAATCTGTCAATCACAATCATATTATATCACAATCTGGAAAGTATTGCAGTGATCTTATTACGAAATTCATCGAAATATACTCCCCATGTCTAGTCAAGAATATACAAATTTTGTAATAAATCTTCTGATCTCTATCTTTCTATCTTCATTTATTGGCGGTTCAGACATTTCAATACAATTCTGCCAACATTTCAGCATAAGTTCTGCCATAACTGATTTAATCTGTCTATATCAAAACTATCTGTTCGAATTATCATCTACTTTCTGTTACCTGAACGACTACTGAATCCATTTCTGTGTGCTTCTAACCCTATCTGTCATTTCCAATTCGAACTATTTGGTATAAACAATCAGTTAATAATATAAATTAAAGAAAAAATACCTACCTAGTATTCGGTTCTGACTATCGATATCAAATTCTATCGTGCAATTCTGAAACATTTGATATCACACGATAATCATTCTCATACAGTAACAAAATCACATATCTGCCACTCTGATCGATGTTCTGCTCTGATTATCGAATTTAAGTTCTGAACATTCTAGTTAAATCTCTGAACTGCCGTAATTCTTGAATTCAGTTCTGATTCGGTTTGAATAATCTGTATCAAACACTGATTCAGAATAACCGTACTATCAAATCAGATTCGGAATATCAATAATCTATACTAATCTAGAAGCTAACAATTCTCAAGCAGTTTAAAACATACTCGGATAATATAATCTGCCCACTCTGACAAAATAAATTCTCTGATTTTTCTGATATCGGTATCGTTCTCAGTCACTGATCACAAGCTCAACTGTGTCAAAATCAATCGGTATATTGACTTCAGATATCGCTTATTCTGACTACAATCTGTTTTTAAGCAGGATTCATATCTGAATAATTTCTGTATACAATAATCACAGTTCTCAGAGTATTCAATACAATCTTCAGATATTCGATTCAGTCAATCAGATGCTGTAAGTATATCACAACATCATAGATACAACGAGCATGAAATCATCATAATATCTCTGAACATACTGAAACATGCCAAAGAGAAACATTAAATCAAATGTAACTCCTGGTCGGTACTCTTCTACTGATCTTTCAATTCTTTCACTTCATTCAGTGACATTCTGCACATTCAATATCATTGTGTACTGAATTCTAAAACACAACCAGTACCTGGTATCAATTCAATTCTGAAATCTATCTTCCTAATACAAAACAATTCTGGAATCTTATCTTTCTAATATAAAGCAAATCTGAAATCTTATCTGGCAACATTAGCCAGCTCGTACATCACTGGCAAATCTGCCAATGCTAGGCTTGATTTCAGTATGTCTACTGAATACATAAGGATGCCATCTGCTCCTTTCTGTAATAATCGAGTCATAGACAATACAGATATCAAAGGAATTCTGAATCTAGAATCCTTACCGTAGAATTTCTACTTATCAGCCTTATCTGGTCTGAATCTTATATTTTCCTGAAGGAAATCTATAACAGTTCTGTACTTGTTCAGCATATTAATATCAATAATGCGGTCAAATCAGAAAACACAAGTACATCATAATCCAACTCAATCTTATTCTCATCTTACTGTATTATACAATATTTCACAGAAATCTCTAATATCAATATTTCTTTCCCAAAAAGTAAGGGAATCAATACTACAGTACAATCAGACTCAACAGATACAGCATATCTCAATGCAACTCAGTCAAAGATAATCGTAGGAAACGCATTAGTATATATCAATACCTATGCAATATAATCATAAAAGAACAGTACCTGCCACTATATCATCAGGTGTGTCCTGTGTCTGTTCCTTGGTCTTCTGTTTCCTAAAATCTTCGGAAACTTCTCTGAGGACAAACTCTAGCAAGGTGTCCCGGCTGTCTACAAATATGGCAACTACCAGTCACTCCCTGGCATTGCTCTGTGGAATGTCTCCCTCCGCAAGTTCTGCAATATACTCCAGTACCACTCGGGCTGGAACCACTCAGTCCGCTCCCTAACTTCTTGAATGGCTTCTTTCGAGCTTTCAGCAAATCTTGCTTTCCACTCGTACTGCCGCGATCAAATCGGAGAGGGGATTGCTGTATCTGGGGTTGCATCGCACACACCCTTTTTAGTTGTCTAATATGACTCGCCTCCGCTCTCTTCGCTCTACTCAAGGTATCAACAAAATGGTAAGGTCGCTGCATATTCATCAATGCAACTATCTCCGAGTTCAATCCTCTGATGAACTGATCCGCTACAGCTTTATCCTTCCCAATTACATGAGCAGCAAAACGCAGTAGAGTAGAGAATTTAGCAACATATCCTTCAATATTCAGTTGACCTTGTCTCAAATTCTCAAACTCTGCTTTCTTGTCCTCCCGGTATGAAACTGAGAAAAATCTTCGATAAAATTCAAGTTCTGAATATTTCCCACAAAATCACTGTACCTCTCTGTTCTAGCATTCTTTTACTTGTAATCCACCAACTTCTGGCAGTCTCTCGTAACTGGTGGAATATCAGTTTAATTCTCTGCTCATCTGAATAATCAAGTAAATCAAACAGTATTTCTATGTCATCAAACCAGTTCTCACAATCTTCAGACCTCTCGACACCACTCAGAATCTGGCGGCTGAAATAACTGAAATTCTTCCAACTGTATTTCCATCTGAGTTTCTGATACATCTATCTGTTCAGTCGAAGTATTACCCCTTTCTGGAATTCTCCGTGGAGGTATATCTGCTTATCAAAACATTAGTACTCAAATACTACAAATCTGTTCCAATCTTTCTCTGATCATCTTACTGCTGATCATGAATCAAATCTGATTCATACTCAATAATACATATTACCAATTCAAATCAGATAATTAGATAACATGTATTTTAAAGCAGTAAAGCATAATGTCATGCTAGCACACACAATGTAAGTCAACATTAAAATAAATCTCATGCTAGCAATCACATGCAAGGAAAGAAAACTCAATCTATCTACCCCGCTCATTCTCTTCTATCTCAGTCTAAAGGATCTATCGCTCTGATACCACATGTTGTGGGGACCCGGACGCTAATCATCATCTTAATCATCTTTGGGATTTAATTATCAATTAAGATAAACAGGGTCTACAAAATTTTTTCTTTAAAATGCGACAGGTAATGGAATCAATCTATTACACAAACCAGTATAATAATACAAATCTTGTACAACATGCATCTAGTTCAAACTAGTCTAAGGTTTAACTACTAAATTTCAAGTATTAAACCAAGTCTACATCCAAGTCCGGAGTCACCACTCTAATCTCGATCTCTCATCGTCTTCTTGACCCTGATCTTGTCCCACCTGTTGTTATGCACACATACAAACAAGACAACAGCCGGATACTCCTGTGAGAATAAATCCCACTATAAATAATGTATACATGCAGTTAACTGAGTTAACATAAAAGCGTGAATTATATCTTATCACATGCAGCATAATCAAACAACATGTATGAATACCAGTCTGTAAATAAAACATGAATCGTACTCTACGAAACATAAATCAAGGCAGATCTGTAAATCAAATTCTTGACTCGACCTCGAAGACTCGACTCATCTCTCTTTCTAATCTAGGGATCCCGGTGAATAAGAACGTAACAAGTCTCCCACCTACTACTACCAGTCGCGGTGGCGGTACGTTCATATTTCTGGACTTTGGTCTAATCTATATCGAATAGAATGCTATCTGTATCTGAAGCATAACGATATACCAAACGTCCAGTGCCTTGGCGTATCTACCAAGACTAAGCCTATTCTGACAATGTGCAATGAGTCAGTGACAAGTCTGTCCTAATCTCACCCCTCTGTCAGTGACTCTCACTTAATAGCTATCTGCTCTCTACTTCTAATTCAATCACATAAGCCCAATCATTTAAAGAAAGAATAAAGGTACAACAGAAACAATACCATGCAAGTATGTGGTTTAGGGAAACTCGAGTTAAATCTTACTCAAGTCGATCTCCCAATTAACATCCATTTATACCTTTCTCTTCTCGGTCTGATGAAGACGAAGTCTTGTATGAAAGGGGATCGGTTACGGTGACCGGAAGCGCAACGGAAGTTTAAAATCGAATTTTTCATGAGGAAATTTCGGCCACCATGATATTGTGTGTAGCAAATACAATAAACACCAAAATGTCATACATAGGATGTTGAGAAAATCGTTACCTATCAACCTCTTGAGGTTGATGATGGCTCCAACGAAAGTGTAAACACTTTAGCTCTTGAATGGATGAGTTGATCTACAAGCTTCCTCCTTTCCTTCAAAATCAAGCCCATCACTTGCAAGCTAGAACCCTTCTTATTTTGCACTAGAAAAATAAGAAGTTTTTCAAAGAGAAGCGTGTATTTTTCTTCAACAATTGAAGAACACAATGAGAGAAAAATTTGAGAGAATTCACTTGCTCATTCTCGGCCCTTGCTTCTCAAAAATTGGGAGAGGAAGACTTGTCTTGGTCTTGCAAAAAGCAAAAGGCAAAAGTAGCATGCCAAGCCTTGATATTTGAAAAAGTTGTCTCCAACTCTTCACCTCCCATGCATGCAATATTATATGGTGTTTTTAACAATTAAAAACCATGGACTAAATTTAATTATCTCAAACTATTTTGAGATTAATTAAACATTACTTGAATTTACTCAATTCCACTAGTTAAATAATTTATTTAAATTGAGCTCTACAAGACTCAATATAATTTAATTAATTTAACACTTGAATTAATTTAATTATTTGGACTCTACTAGGTCCACTAGTGTTTAATTAATTCAACACTTGAATTAATTTAATTTAGTCCAAAATAATGTTTATGAAAATCACAATTTTCAAATACATTATTCACTTGGCCAACTTTTAATTTAGGAACACTTCCATAAATTAAAATTTACATTTCTCTCATAGAAGTCATACTTTTATTTTTCTTTACGCTTATACACTCATTTATAAGCCGTTCAACAGATTGAACTAATTTCTCCTTTATAGAAGTCATACTTCTAATTTTCCTTACGCTTATAAACTCCTTTATAAGCCGTTCAACACATTGAACTATTTTTACTTCTCAACGGGATCTAGAAAGCTAGTACTTGTGTGGCCCTCAATGGTTCATTGATACAACTAGCCGTGGGTTCACATCTCCATGTGATTCGGACTAAACATGTCCTTATATGAGCATACCTCAATTGCTCCATTCTTACTTATCAACTCCTTGATAACAAGAACGTCAGAACTCAAGTCTGATAGTACCCAACCAATCATGTTAAACGCCTAGCAGCATCGCTTACATGATTCCTTAGGTATCAAATGATAGTGCCTGCAAGAACCATTCAATTATGGTTAGCGTACAGTACGGTCCCTTCAACTCATATATCCCGATCGATTCGACAACCATTGGTTTATCGAGAGTTGTCAATGAATCGATACTATGTGTCATGTCGTAGTTGCATCGATGGTGTAATCTCTGAAACCCCTTTCATAATTCTTACCATACTCTGATCAGAGATTTCAACCTACAAACACATGAGAACACATAGGATATCAATACCCGAAGGTAAGCGGTGAATCCTCGACTACAATGCATCAACTCCTATATGTTTCGACAAAACACCCAACCTTGCCACCTGATGACCCCATGAGAGTCAGTAAACAAGTCAAAGTGTAATTCTAGCACATAGAGTCTCAATGTTGTCCCTAGTCATAAGGACTAATGGTGTACAACCATAAACCAGGACTTTTCCACTCGATAAGTGAGAACCATTTGGAAAGTCCTTTACGGAGGGTTGTTCAGTGCACTCTACCAGGAGCACCTATCTGCATGCTCGGACATCACAATGTCCCCTACCAATGAAACATGGTACTCACATCGCAGATACTAGTCTCGAACTCTAGAGGCCTATATCCTTCTTAGCGGCGGCTGAATCGACTAGGAACTGTTTAGAATATACAGTATTCCAAATATGAGTTTCATGATACGCATTATATGAGCATCTCATATTCTTTCTACTATTTGTATATTCAAGGGCTTTATATATGCAACTAGCATGGGTATACAGATAAAGATTTGCAAAAATAATAATTTCAAATATTATTAAAATAAAGATTGCTTATACATAGAGTTTCATTGTGAACACTCGGCCAACACTTGGCTCGACGGGCACCTACTCTAACAATCTCCAACTTGCACTAGAGCCAACTACCCATATGCTTCAAACCCATTGATTCGCGATGCATCTCGAATAATGGTCCAGGTAAAGGCTTAGCTAGTGGATCAGCAACATTATCTGCGGAGCCGACTATGTCAATCGACACTTCTCCTCTTTCCACAATCTCTCGGAGGATGTGGTACTTTCTCAATACATGTTTGGACTTCTGATGAGACCTTGGCTCCTTTGCTTGAGCTAAAGCTCCCGTGTTGTCACACATCACCGGGAGAGGAGCAACTCCATTAGGAATGACGTTCAACTCTTAGACGAAATTCCTTATCCAAACCGCCTCCCTTGCTGCATCTGATGCAGCAATGTATTCGGCCTCTGTGCTGGAATCCGCAGTATTGTCTTGCTTGGAACTCTTCCAAGAGACAGCAGCACCATTGAGCATGAATACAAACCCAGAGGTTGACTTCGAGTCATCGATATCGCTTTGGAAGCTAGAGTCGGTATAGCCTTCCAATTTCAGTTCTCCACCCCATAGACCAAGAACAATTTATTGGTCCTTCTCAACTACTTGAGGATGTCTTTCACAGCTTTCCAGTGTGGAAGACCAGGGTTTGATTGATATCTACTCACTACACTTAGTGCGAAAGCCACGTCAGGACGTGTAGATATCATCCCATACATGATGCTACCAATCGCAGATGCATAAAGAATGCTTGTCATCGCCGCTATCTCTGCATCAGTCTTGGGAGACATAGACTTGGATAGGGACACGCCATGACACATTGGTAGATGTCCTCTCTTGGACTCATCCATCGAGAACCGCTTCATGATGGTATTAATGTATGTGGATTGGGTGAGACCAAGCAATCTTCTTGATCTATCTCTATAGATCTGTATTCCCAATACAAAAGATGCTTCAGCCAAGTCCTGTATCGAGAACTTACTTGCTAACCATATCTTAGTTTATTGCAACATTCCTACATCATTCCCAATGATTAGAATGTCATCAACATAAAACACCAGGAATGTCACAACACTCCCACTGACCTTCTTATACACACACGGTTCCTCATGATTCTTATCAAAACCAAACTATTTGATTGTACTGTCGAATCTGAGGTTCCAACTCCTAGATGCCTGCTTTAGACCATAAATAGATCTTTGAAGTTTGCATATCATATGCTCACTTCCGATAGATGTAAACCCTTCGGGTTGAGACATGTTAATCTCTTCCTTAATATCCCCATTAAGAAAGGATGTCTTAACATCCATCTGCCACATCTCATAGTCATACCATACAACTATGGCTAGCAATATTCTTATGTACTTGAACATTGCAACTGAAGAAAAGGTTTCCTCAAAGTCAACTCCTTGTCTTTGAGTATATCCTTTTGCCATCAATCGCGCCTTGAAGGTCAATACCTTCCCATCCGCCCCAAGTTTCCTCTTGTAAATCCATTTACACCCTATGGGAACAATTCCCTCAGGTGGATCCACGAGATTCCACACTTGGTTCGAATGCATGGAATTCATCTCAGATTCCATAGCTTCAAGCCATTTGGATGAATCGGCATCATATAACGCTTCCTTGAAGGTCCTTGGATTACATCCATGGATAGGCTCATCATGGCCCTCTTCAAGAAGCAGACCATACCTCATAGGTGGTCTCGAGACTCTCTCGGATCTTCTAGGAGCTTGTATCTCCTCTCTTGGCTCTTCGGGTGTGGGTTCTACAATTGTGGGTGTCTCTCGAACCTCTTCGAGTTCTATCATCCCGCCTTTTCTATCTAATAGAAATTCCTTTTCCAAAAAGGTTGCATTCCTAGAAACAAACACCTTTGTTTCTTGGGGATGATAGAAATGATATCCAACTGAATTCCTTGGATATCCCACAAAGTAACATAAAATGGATCGACAATCCAATTTATCTCCCACTACCTGCTTTACATAAGCAGGGCACCCCCGTATTCTAAGACAAGAATATTTGGGAGGCTTACCCATCCATATCTCATATGGTGTCTGTCTTTAAATGGACATTTAGTGGAATATCTTTCAATTTTAAGTTATAGAGATCGTTTTCAAGTTCTCTAGTACCAATCAAACATTCATTCTTGTAAATGTTGCAAACACCTTTGCTAAATAAACAAAAATATCCATCTTTATCAACATAAAAATGGAAACAATGTTTTTCACCAAATCCGGTACAAACAAAACATCTCTTAAAATTAACTTAAAATCATTGTTCATAAGCAAGTAAACATCTCCAATAGCTTTGGCAGCAACTCTTGCTTCATTGCCCATCCTCTAGAAGGTCACACCTTCCTTAAGCTTCCTACTTCTTCCCATCACCTGTAAATCATTACAGAGATGTGAACCATAACCGGTATCCAATACCCAAGAAGTAGAGTTAATTGAGATTTTTACTTCAATTTAGAACATACCGTTTCCAGAACTCTTCTGGGCAAGATATTCCCTGCAGTTACGCCTCCAATGTCCAGGCTTCTTGCAGTTATGACATACATCATCAGTCTTGTCAGCCTTAACTGGTCTGGCTGCCTCAACGGGATTCGGAGATTGCCTCATCAAGGGCACGTTCTTCTTGGGACGTTGGAAAGAACGCTTCTTTCCATTCCCATGTGGATCAATCTTCGTACCAGATGAAGAACCCACATAAAGAACCAACTTCTCTTTCTTGATGGTTGATTCAAACGTAACAAGTATATTCACAAACTCCTCAAGGGTCGGCTCCATAAGGGCACGTTCTTCTTGGGACGTTGGAAAGAACGCTTCTTTCCATTCTCATGTGGATCAATCTTCGTACCAGATGAAGAACCCACATAAAGAACCAACTTCTCTTTCTTGATGGTTGATTCAAACGTAACAAGCATATTCACCAACTCCTCAAGGGTCGGCTCCATCTTGTTCATGTTGAAGTTCACCACAAAAGGATCAAATGAGTTAGGCAATGATAACAGCAACACGTCGGTGGTCAACTCCGAAGGCAAGATCAAATCCATGCCAACGAGCTTGTCCACGAGCCCAATCAACTTCAGGAAACACATCTTTCACTACCCTCTAGTGAAAACGGGAAACTCCTTTCTCAGTAGGTACGTAAGGTCCAATTAGCGAATTATGATCCCGAATAATATCAGCCAATCACAATTCCTAAAAGGTAGTTTCCAATTGCATCACAATGCAACCCTTACGTAAACTTTTGTCTCACGTTTGATTAAGACCCAATAATATGACGTCGTTCATCTTCACGTGTCAAGCCTTACCCATCAATGTTGAACCTTAATGGACGGTCGCCATGAGTTCCCCCAATAATATGAGCCGAAATCATGGGAGTTCCCGTAATTCACATCACCATGTCAATGGATGTCACAACTTTCCGGCATCCAAAGCTCCCCCAATAATATGAGCCGAGCCCCGAGTACGGGTAGCGTTCATCATGCACCCATTGTCGATGGAAGACAAGGAAATTATAAACAAATTTATAATTCCCCTTTTCGGGCTTGATATTAATTTTGAATCTTATTCAAAATGAGGGTTTTTAATTTTGAAAGGTCTCATCATTAATTTTATTTAAAAGCTCGCCATGTTTGATCGTATGTTTGCCGGATTCATGCAACTTTGTTATTATCATAATAATAACGCACATACTCATTATTTATAAACTAAATTAACAAAGTATACAAACTACCTTTGTCTACTTTCAAATTAATTTATTTATAACCGAATTTTTTGTAAATCACCATTTACTATAAATATTTAAAGTCCAACTTAAAATATTTATTTCATGAGAAAATATTTGCAACTTTTGTAATTTTAAACTTAAGGGCCCAAAAACTTATTTTTCACCAAAAACATTTTGGCCCATTTAAAATTTGCAAATATGTTAACCATCTAATGGCCCAACAACATCAAGGCCCATGACACTTTGATTATCCAAAACACTTTTGGAAACCCTAGTCGTCATCGCCGTCGCCGGAGCTCCGTCGCCGGATCCCGGCCAACTTACCAAAAAAAATTGTTTTTTATTAAAAAACATTGGGCTGTTCGGGCAGCCCCTCGGGCTGCCCTAGCTGCCCGAAATGGACAGGCCCCTCGGGCAGCCCAAGCTGCCCGAAATGGGCAGCAACTTGCTGCCCAAAATTCCCACTAAACCGGCCTTGATTCGATGCAAAATTTTGTTCTCATGCGGTTAGAAATCGATCTCAACATAATATCTTGTAATTGCTACACAAAAGCGTAACCATTGCTCGGATACCACTTGAAAGGGGATCGGTTACGGTGACCGGAAGCGCAACGGAAGTTTAAAATCGAATTTTTCATGAGGAAATTTCGGCCACCATGATATTGTGTGTAGCAAATACAATAAACACCAAAATGTCATACATAGGGTGTTGAGAAAATCGTTACCTATCAACCTCTTGAGGTTGATGATGGCTCCAAAAAAAGTGTAAACACTTTAGCTCTTGAATGGATGAGTTGATCTACAAGCTTCCTCCTTTCCTTCAAAATCAAGCCCATCACTTGCAAGCTAAAACCCTTCTTATTTTGCACTAGAAAAATAAGAAGATTTTTCAAAGAGAAGCGTGTATTTTTCTACAACAATTGAAGAACACAATGAGAGAAAAATTTGAGAGAATTCACTTGCTCATTTTCGGCCCTTGCATCTCAAAAATTGGGAGAGGAAGACTTGTCTTGGTCTTGCAAAAAGCAAAAGACAAAAGTAGCATGCCAAGCCTTGATATTTGAAAAAGTTGTCTCCAACTCTTCACCTCCCATGCATGCAATATTATATGGTGTTTTTAACAATTAAAAACCATGGACTAAATTTAATTATCTCAAACATTTTGAGATTAATTAAACATTACTTGAATTTACTCAAGTCCACTAGTTAAATAATTTATTTAAATTGAGCTCTACAAGACTCAATATAATTTAATTAATTCAACACTTGAATTAATTTAATTATTTGGACTCTACTAGGTCCACTAGTGTTTAATTAATTCAACACTTGAATTAATTTAATTTAGTCCATAATAATGTTTATGAAAATCACAATTTTCAAATACATTATTCACTTGGCCAACTTTTAATTTAGGAACACTTTCATAAATTAAAATTTACATTTCTCTCATAGAATTCATACTTTTATTTTTCTTTACGCTTATAAACTCATTTATAAGCCGTTCAACACATTGAACTAATTTTTCCTTTATAGAAGTCATACTTCTAATTTTCCTTACGCTTATAAACTCCTTTATAAGCCGTTCAACACATTGTACTATTTTAACTTCTCAACGAGATCTAGAAAGCTAGTACTTATGTGGCCCCCAATGGTTCATTGATACAACTAGCCATTGGTTCACATCTCCATGTGATTCGGACTAAACATGTCCTTATACGAGCATACCTCAATTGCTCCATTCTTACTTATCAACTCCTTGATAACAAGAACGTCAGAACTCAAGTCTGATAGTACCCAACCAATCATGTTAAACGCCTAGCAGCATCGCTTACATGATTCCCTTGGTATCAAATGATAGTGCCTGCAAGAACCATTCAATTATGGTTAGCGTACAGTACGGTCCCTACAACTCATATATCCCGATCGATTCGACAACCATTGGTTTATCGAGAGTTGTCAATGAATCGATACTATGTGTCATGTCGTAGTTGCATCGATGGTGTAATCTATGAAACCCCTTTCATAATTACCACCATAATCTGATCAGAGATTTCAACCTACAAACACATGAGAACACATAGGATATCCATACCCGAAGATAAGCGGTGAATCCCCGACTACAATGCATCGACTCCTATATGTTTCGACAAAACACCCAACCTTGCCACCTGATGACCCCATGAGAGTCGGTAAACAAGTCAAAGTGTAATTCTAGCATATAGAGTCTCAATGTTGTCCCGGGTTATAAGGACTAATGGTGTACAACCATAAACCAGGACTTTTCCACTCGATAAGTGAGAACCATTTGGAAAGTCCTTTATGAAGGGTTGTTTAGTGCACTCTACCAGGAGCACCTATCTGCATGCTCGGACATCACAATGTCCCCTACCAATGAAACATGGTACTCACATCGCAGATACTAATCTCGAACTCTAGCGGCCTATATCCTTCTTAGCGGCGGCTGAATCGACTAGGAACTGTTTAGAATATACAGTATTCCAAATATGAGTTTCATGATACTCATTATATGAGCATCTCATATTTTTTCTACTATTTGTATATTAAAGGGCTTTATCTATGCAACTAGCATGGGTATACAGATAAAGATTTGCCAAAACAATAATTTCAAATATTATTAAAATAAAGATTGCTTATACATAGAGTTTCATTGTGAACACTCGGCCAACACTTGGCTCGACGGGCACCTACTCTAACATTGTATTCCAATCTGTCCATATCCAAATCTGATAATGACAATCATATAAATACCATATCCGTATATAACTTAATTCAAGACCTGTTCTGATCAATACTCAAATCGGTTTGTAATCTGATCCATATCTGAACAAGGTACAATCTAATTCATATCAATAATATCACGATACAATCGAAATAATTACTGAATCTGATCAATATCAATTTACTGATGTTTCGACGGCATAGCAATACAGTCACGATAACCCCGTCTATCTCAACATCATAGATATAATACCAGAATTCATAAACAAGACCAGTACAACTCATAATTTGAATAATAACACAACTCTGATATAGAATCTCAACTAAATCAACTCTGAAATTCATAAAAATTTCGTAAACAGTCTATTCTTTAATCTGACTTCAGTTATACAATGTCAACTGTAGCAGAAACATCATATCTGATTCATATTCAATTCTGACAAAATCATAAATTCAAATCATGTCTAAACGTAACGAAACTTACGTCCAATTGTAGCTTGCGTCGATAGGAACACAGTACTGAAGTCGGATTCAAAAACAGACGGACGGATTTCTCACAAAAGGCGTAAGAATACTTCAATTCTTTCCTGCACTTCCCTCTGCTCTTTCCTTCATTCTCCTGGATTGCATGTAGGTATATATATATAATATATATATATATATATATATATATAGATCACATTGCATGTAAGGCACATGGCTTAATGTGCTTACTGCACGTTTCACCGCGGGTGCGGTATTTCTCACACCGCGGGTGCGCTAGGCGTACTGATCATCATCCAAAATTTCAGAAACAGCGACCGCGGGTGCGCTCTGTCTTGCACCGCGGGTGTGCTGCCTCTACTGTAGTAGAACCGCGGGTGCGGTCTCTCTAGCACCGCGGGTGCGCTCAATCTCCAGTAGCAACTTTCATACCCTACTGGACATTAACCGCGGGTGCACTCCTTCTAGACCGCGGGTGCGGTGACCCTACTGTAAAATTGGCCAACTTTCTGTCCATGCACCGCGGGTGCGGTAGCAAAAGGGGCGCGGGTGCGGTCTCTTTCTTCAAGCAACAATTCATCTTTTCATTTAGTGCCTCTCATTACATGTCATGCATACTCATATCTTCCGAATATCACATCAATGAAGACTAATAAATCTCAAGCCTTACATTTAAATCGAGTGGTAGGCAGGGAAGTGACTCGTGGAAGGAATTTTGACATCCGCACAAAGGTCGAGTGAAGAGAAGAAGGTCAAGACTAGACCGAAGTTGGTTTTGAAGCATGGGTATCAAGGTACATCTAAAATCTCAAATGTTAGTACTTATGATATTCAATGTATTTGGTGTCTAGAGTTTGGACATGATATTTGCCAATGTCCAAATGAGGAGGGGAATGTACTGGAGTCTAGAGTTTAATGTGAATCTAAGAATGCAGTCGAATGTGGAGTTGAAGTGAGCATCGATGTTGAACCTAAAGTGGAGGTTTTGAGAATTGAGGAGGTTGGTACTCCACTGATTTCTGACTTGAGCATAGAATGTTGTGCTGTGGAGGGTGAATTCTTAGATGGTGGATTTACTTCTAATGTGTGTGCTATGGAGGAGAAAGAAAAAAGTATTAATAATTTGATGCAATTTAATTGTGAGAGTGAAAAAGAAATTAAAATGGCCGAAAGAATGAGTGACCAAAAGAGTGAGATGGCCATAGAAAGAAAAGAAAAAGAAAAATGCAAAACAGGCCAAAAGAAGAGAAAAAGAAAATAAATTAAAGGCCCAAAATGATGCGATCCCGCACACGAGATCTTCGATTTGTCCCGATCTTTGAAACAAGTAATTGATAGGTGTGATAATCGCCTCTAGATCACGCGGTCTAGCAACAAATAATCAACGATAGAAACAATCTCGTTCAAGAGAACCTCCAAAGAACCCGTCCTTGACAACCCTCGTGATATTCGATTGACAAACGTCACAAAAGATAAATCTTTTGATAAGTTTGGTTTGATACAACGCAAAAGTTATAACGAAACTTAAGCTTGTTTTTGAGAGAATTCTCAAAGAAAGTTTTATAAACTCAATCAATAATGAACAAAAGTTTTTTACGATGATAGATTTTCGTCTATATATTGATACCAAATCAAAAGATATGAAATCTAGTTACCAAAATAATTAAAACTCTAATTTAGGAACAAATATTCTCGCCTAAAACTAAAGGGCACGGACCCCGTGTAGGCCTCCGGATGAGGGTCCATGTACACAGGGCCAAAAATATTCTCCAGCAAACAAAAGACACGGACCCCGTGTACAGGTCTGTGCGTAGGTCCGTGTAGGCTCGGTTTTCTTCATTCTCGATTGTGATGGGCACGGACCCCGTGTACAGGTCCGTGTAGTCTTGGTCGACAAAAATGATGCTTGAATAAGGTTTTTTTTATCTCCAAACATACTCCCATGCATCACGAACCTTTCGGCACTTTGCTCCTTGCCCGTGAGCCCTTCTTGATTGATCATAAGTCCCTGCAACGCTACCATGATCGCATCATCCTCCCCTTCTTGAAAAGGATTTGTCCTTAAATCTTTGATACCTACACAAAAACGAAGCAAGTTAGTAATAACAAGAATTGTATGACTAAAATGCTTACCTTTAAACTCAAGTTTGTAGTTGCCATCCATTGCGTGCCCCATCACTGTTTGGAATCCCAGCTCCATGGCTGCCCTCTCCATGTAATCATTAATTACTCCAATCATCAAATAATAAGTGACATGAATTGATAAGGAGAATATACATTAAGCATTATAATAATTAAATTCCTCCCCTTCTTAGGCCTAGTTAACACACAAATGATATCCATACACGTGTACGACCTTAGCTCACTAGGAATAAGACATAGTTCATGCACGATATAAGAATCTAGCCAAAATGTCAATCCCTTATATGCAATGCATGTTTCACAATTCCACTCAACATATCTCTTCATATGCAACCAACACATATAATTATGCATGTTATCAAAGATAAAAACACCACTATATGCATCACTAGTACGTAACTCATGCAATGAATATAGAATGAAGAATTTATTCTCCTTAAAATTGTACTCATTATGCACATAAAAATTCTGATATTCATTCATGCTCTTTTCAACGCCATCATCAAACAAATAT
The DNA here is from genome assembly GCF_025594145.1 of Primulina tabacum. NCBI lineage: Eukaryota > Viridiplantae > Streptophyta > Magnoliopsida > Lamiales > Gesneriaceae > Primulina > Primulina tabacum. The sequence continues at coordinate 28,672,471 of NC_134557.1, read as the reverse complement.
GAATCATGCACATAGAACACATCAGATGTACTATCCATGTAATCATTTAACACAACACAAGAATTTAATTCTAATGCACTCAAGTCATTGACATGCCAAAACCTCATCAATTTGACAATCTTTGAACACTCAAAATAACTAACATTTGAATTTAATTAATGCATTATATCACCATCCTCAACGCTGTGACTCCCTGACAAAATCGTCATCTCATCGTTAGACCATTTGGATATCACACTTTCAACACTCACCCCAAATTCTTGAGCACAACACAACAATGAACTAAGATAAGGACTAAAATCATACCTCATGCTTGTTGCGTTGGCAACTATGCTTACCTCACGGTGATTGCTCTCAACGCCAAATGGATCATCCCATTGTATTTTTACACCTTCCACATTTGCTCGTCTACTCATCACAACTTCATCATAACCCTGCAAATGAGAAATAACAATGCTCGGGATTGAACCGGCTATATCATCACAAGAATAATAAACCACTTTGTACAAAGGTACTTTAAGGGGTTTATAACAAAAGTAAGCAACTCTCATCCTCACTCTTTTCATTCTTTTGGGCCTTTAATTCATTTTTCTTTTCTTTCTATGGCCATCTCACTCTTTTGATCACTCATTCTTTCGGCCAATTTAAATTTTCTTTCACTCTCACAATTAAATTGCAGTTGATCATCAGTAGTTACAATTGAAATAGATGGATCAATAAAGGTACATGATGAATCATAACATGCGTGCAACAAATTATTACTACTTTGTTCTTTCTCCTCCATAGCACACACATTAGAAGCAAATTCACCATCTAAGAATTCACCCTCCACAGCACAACATTTTATGCTCAAGTCAGAAATCAGTGTAGTACCAACCTCCTCAATTCTCTCAACCTCCACTTTAGGTTCAACAACATTCAACTCGCCAACTAGTGGAATAATGTCATCAACAACTTTATCAACCACAACCTCCACTTGAGATTCAAGCCCAACCGCAACATCAACCTCCATTTGAGATTTAAGCTCAACTGGCGATTTTACTACCGTCACCTCCTCTCGTGGACATTGGGTGATATCATGCCCAACTTCTAAACACCAACAACATATAATATCACAAGTACGAGAATTTGAGTTTTTAAATACAACCTTGATATTCATGCTTCAAAACCAACTTCGGTCTAGTTATGACCTTTTTCTATCCACTCGACCTTCGTGCGGATGTCAATAACTCCTTCCACGAGTCAATTCCCTGCCTACCACTCGATTTGTACCTCCTATCATCACGATCCAAATGCAATGCTCTATCCCACCAAATCTACTACCTCGTCTCTTTTCATTAGCTAGTCCCTCAAGCCTATCCAACCTTTCATGTAAAGGCTTAAGCTCCTTCTCCCATATTCTATCAATCCCCCTTAACATTGTTTGAAATTGAAGATCGTCAACCATTATACCTGCAAGAAAAGGTTAGTATAAAACAATAAAAATAAAGTTTCCTTACCACAAATTCTCACTAGTCACTCCAATGAAAATTCACTCGCACTCGTCTTTTTCCCTCACCACAAAACATCAAAAATCACTCCAATGAAAATTCACTCCACTCAAATATGTTCACTCAAGTGAGAATTCTCAAGGGGGCGCTTAAGTCTCGTGGCTTCCACGTATCAAACTTATGAGATAAATCATGCGACGCTTGAAATTCGACTCACTTAGACCACACAAGAACAAGCAACTCTGGAAATTGACTAGAATGCAACTAAATGACAAGGACAAACTTAACGCTGAAATATAAGCGCTAAAATTCCAACAAACACCCGATTCAAATTTCTTTTTTTTCGAGTGAACAGTAACTCCGGCGGATGAACAGTAATTCCGGCGTGAACAGTTCGTGAATAATTTCGGCGGATGAACAGTAACTCCAGCAGATGAACAGTAATTTCGGCGATGATGAACAATATCTCGGCTGATGAATAGTACCGTGAACATAAATCTGGCAATAAACAGTAATTTCGGAGACCATGAACAGTATTCAACGATTGAATAGTGCGGTGAACAGTAAATCTGGCGAAGAACGGTAATTTCGGATATGAACAGTATTTCCGATGAACAGTAATTTCCGATATGAATAGCACTTCCGATGAACAGTACTTTCGATGAACAATATTTCCGATATGAACAGTACCGGCGAATGAACAGTAATTTCGGCGATTGAACAGTAATTCGTGATTTTTTTCTTTAATTCAACAATTCCGTAGAAATCGCTACACAAAAATCAGTATTGAAAATTCTACGAAGAATTGAATGGATACGCTTACTTGAATCAAAAACTTTGAGCTCTGATACCATCTGATGCGATCCCGCACACGAGATCTTCGATTTGTCCCGATCTTTGAAACAAGTAATTGATAGGTGTGAGAATCGCCTCTAGATCACGCGGTCTAGCAACAATTCATCAACGATAGAAACAATCTCGTTCAAGAGAACCTTGAAAGAACCCGTCCTTGCCAACCCTCTTGATATTCGATTGACAAACGTCACAAAAGATAAATCTTTTGATAAGTTTGATTTGATACAACGCAAAAGTTATAACGAAACTTAAGCTTGTTTTTGAGAGAATTCTCAAAGAAAAGTTTTATAAACTCAATCAATAATGAACAAAAGTTTTTTACAATGATAGATTTTCGTCTATATATTGATACCAAATCAAAAGATATGAAATCTAGTTACCAAAATAATTAAAACTCTAATTTAGGAACAAATATTCTCGCCTAAAACTAAAGGGCACGGACCCCGTGTAGGCCTCCGGATGAGGGTCCATGTACACAGGGCCAAAAATATTCTCCAGCAAACAAAAGACACGGACCCCGTGTACAGGTCTGTGCGTAGGTCCGTGTAGGCTCGGTTTTCTTCATTCTCGATTGTGATGGGCACGGACCCCGTGTACAGGTCCGTGTAGTCTCGGTCGACAAAAATGATGCTTGAATAAGGTTTTTTTTATCTCCAAACATACTCCCATGCATCACGAACCTTTCGGCACTTTGCTCCTTGCCCGTGAGCCCTCCTTGATTGATCATAAGTCCCTGCAACGCTACCATGATCGCATCACAAAAGAGTGAGTATGAGCGTAATTTAATTTTGTATAAATCTCTCCAAGTACCTTTATACAAAGATGAGATTTATATATCTAGAGATGATATAGTCGGTTCAGTCCCGAGCAGTATTAATTCTTCTTTGCAGAACTTTGGCGCCCTTGAGATGAGGAGGCGAGTGAGAGTCGAGGATGGATGGGTTCAATGGGTTGATCCACATATCAATCGAGGAGAGGTAAAAATAGTTGTTAATGCTAAAACTATGAGGTATGAGCTATTTCCCCCTATTGATTATGTGAGTTTTAGTTTTCATGGGTTTGATGGGAAATTTCTTGTGCAGTATAAGAGATGTGATTTGGATTTAACTTTTATTTTCAGATTTTATGGGTTTGATATTAGTGAGGAACCACATGCTTCAAATTTAAATGTTAGTGATTGTGATTTTTCAAAAGTTGTCAAATTGAATAGTCTTTGTTATGACAATGGATTATATGCATTATATTCAAATCTTTGTGATTTGTTAAATGTTTACATGGGTAGTACATCTAGTGTGTCCTTATTGCATGATTCATACTTGTTTGATGATGGCGTTGGAAAGAGCATGAATGAATATCAGAATTTTTATGTTCATAATGAGTGCAATTTTAAGGAGAATAAATTCTTCATTATATATTCATTGCATGAGTTACTTACTGGTGGTGCATATAGTGGTGTTTTTATCTTTGATAAAATGAATGATTTTATGTGTTGGTTGCACATGAAACGACATGTTGAGTGTGATTGGGATACATGCATTGCATACAGGAGAATGACATGTCAAGTGTATTCATATGTCAGGCATCATTTATGTCTTATTCCTAGTGAACTATGGTCATACACGTGTGTGTATATCATTTGTGTGTTAGCTAGGTCTAAGAAGGGGAGGAACTTGATTTTTGTGATACTTAACGGTATTTTATCATTTTATGTCATTTGTTACCTAGTATATGTTGATGTTGATGAGTTGATGGTGAATGCTGCCATGGAGTTAGGGATCAAAACGTTGATGTCGCGTGTGGGCGATGGCACCTACAAACTTGAGCTTAGAGGTAAGCATGTTGATAATTTCATCCTTGTTATTACTAACTTGCTTCGTTTTTGTGCAGGGGGGCAAGATTTGAGGACAAATCTTTTTGAAGAAGGGGAGTATGATGTGAATCTGGCCGGGCATGACGTGCTAATGGTTGGAAAGAAATTCAAAGAGGCACTACAAGGAGGGATGATCAAGGAAGAAGGGCTCGTGATGCATGATAGTATGTTCGGAGATCAAAAGAACATTATTCAAGCATCATTTTTGTCGACCGAGGTTACACGGACCTGTACACGGGGTCCGTGTCCTTTGTTTGCTGGAGAATATTTTTGGCCGAGTGTACACGGACCCGTACCCGGAGGCCTACACGGGGTCCGTGTCCTATGATTAGCTGCGAATATTTGCGAAGATTTGGTGCAGATTTTGTTATCTAGTTATCTTTTTGTTATCTTTGGATTTGGTATCAATATATAGACGAATTTTATCATTGTAGAAAAAACTTTTGAGTCATTAATTGAGTTTTATATAAAACTTTTCTTTGAGAATTCTCTCAAAAACCAGCTTAAGTTTCGTATAACTTTTGCGTCGTATCAAATCAAACTTATCAAAAGATTTATCTTTTGTGGCGTTTGTCAATCGAATATCACGAGGGTTGCCAAGGACGGGTTCTTTGGAGGTTCTCTTGTACGAGATTGTTTCTATCGTTGATAAATTGTTGCTAGACCGCGTGATCTAGAGGCGATTATCACACCTATCAATTACTTGTTTCAAAGATCGGGACAAATCGAAGATCTCGTGGGCGGGATCGCATCATTAACTCTACAATCATCTGTGAAACCCAGAAATTCAAATAGCATTTCTATATTCTCTAACCAATTCTCACAATCGACTGGTGTCTCAGTACCTTCAGAATCGGCGGTTGAAACGACTGAAACCTCGTCATCATTGTTTCCATCGGAGTTTCTGACACATCCATCTGATTACTCGAAGTACTACCCAATTCTCGAATTCTTCTCCGAGGTATATCTGATAATCACAAGAATTAGCAATCACATGCGATAAATCCATCTCAGCCCCTTTCTGATCAGCTTACCTCCGATCAAGAATTGGTTCTGATCCATTTTCAAATAATACACATTACCAAATCAACTCAGATATTCAGGTAACCTGTATCTTCCAAAACAGTAAAACATACTGCAATATTAACATATACAATGTAATTCAACATTATAATAAATCACATGCTAGCAATCACAAGCAAGGAAAGAAAACTTCATCTACCCCGCTCACTAGCCTTTATCTTAGTCTCAAAAACCTACAGGTGGCTGTTGTGGGGACCCGGACGCAAATCAAGTTCTTAATCATCTTTGGGACTAATTACACAATTATAATAAACAGGGTCTAATTTTTTTTTTTTTAAATACAAAGCGGAAACGTTATGTAAATCAATCTGAATTACATATTAAATATAAACATACAAGTCCTGTATTGTCTAGAATAATCCAACTAGGTTCAACTACATATCAGTGCTGACTCCTAATTTATTTCTGAGCCCGGATCTCCACGCTATCTAGTCCAGCCTTGTTCTCTTCTTGACCCTGATCCTGTCCCACCTGTTGTCATGCACACATACAAACAAGACAACAGCCGGATAACTCCGGTGAGAATTACATTCCCAGTATAAATCATGTATACATGCAATCATATAAACAATATAAAAGCATATAACAGATATTCATAACATGTATCAAAATCAGAACATGAATCAAATATTCGTAGCATGTATCATAATCCGAAACATGAATTAATATCAACAATTACCCTTACTCTAAACATGTACCATAATCAGGAACATAAATCAACATCAATCAATGAATCAATATCCGTAATTCCTAAACTCAGACTAGACTCAATCCTAGTCTAGGGATCCCGATTCCCAGACGTTGGCATTCCATATCAATCACCAGTAATAGAAGAAACTCCAATTCTATCCACATTGATATGGTATCGATCACCAGTAATAGGGAATCATGTAAGCGATGCTGCTAGGCGTTTAACATGATTGGTTGGGTACTATCAGACTTGAGTTCTGACATTCTTGTTATCAAGGAGTTGATAAGTAAGAATGGAGCAATTGAGGTATGCTCGTATATGGACATGTTTAGTCCGAATCACATGGAGATGTGAACCAATGGCTAGTTGTATCAATGAACCATTGGGGGCCACACAAGTACTAGCTTTCTAGATCTCGTTGAGAAGTTAAAATAGTACAATGTGTTGAACGGCTTATAAAGGAGTTTATAAGCGTAAATAAAATAGAAGTATGACTTCTATAAGGAGAATGTAATTTTTAATTTGAGGAAGTGTTCCTAAATTAAAAGTGTGGGGACCCGGGCTCTAACTCAGTTCTTTTCGGGATTAATCGGATCATTGTTAAAATATACGGGTCAAAATTTTGCTTTTAACATTACTCACATGTTTATAACTTAAGCAAAAGATAGTTCTATATTTATTTCATTAGAACAAACATAATATACATGTCTTGTTTTGTCCATATTCTACAAACCAGTATTTAAGTACAGTACATGTCAAAAGTACAACTACTAGTTCTTCTGCTACGCCCGTGATCACCACGCTATGTCCTCTCTCATATCTGTCGCGACCCTTATCCTGCCCCACCTGTTGTTATGCACAAATACAGACATAACAACAGCCGAAAAATCCGATGAGAACAAATCCCTGTATAAAACATGTATACATGCTGATACATAATCATAAATCATGAATCAAAGCAATAATAATGGGCTCCATAGTCTATGAAACCAATCTATATAAACATGCAATTCAAATCAAATCATGTCTTGATTTAACTCGACTCTACTCTAGGGATCCCGGTGTGAATAAGACGTCACTTTCTGTCACCTACTGTAACGCCCCAGATTCGACGACTGTCCTCACTGTATCAAGACGAGTCTTTCCAGCGTGCTTATGTCCTCACTCACACGCACCCTGGGAAACTTCCCAGGAGGTCACCCATCCCAAAATTGCCCCAAGTCAAGCACGCTTAACTTTGGAGTTCTTATGTGATGAGCTACCTAAAAGAAGATGCACCTTCGTGATATGAGTAGTACAAATCAAATCTTTTAAGCCCTCTTCAACTGTACAGTCCATTACATTGAACAGTCTCGGAATCCCTCTCATTCCCGTGTGGGTTCGGTTCATTCATGTTCCCTTCACCTAGAAGCCTGCCAGGAGCCGCTCATTGTCCGTGCAACTGATGGCACCGGCGATCACCCCCCGCCCTCTTCGGCCCCGGGCCTCACATCCCCACCAGCTTCCGCTTGGTTCGTCCCCGAACCACACCGTACTAAGAGAGGTCGGCTCTGATACCAACTGCGAAGGCCCTCGAGCTACTTGCTTGAAAATTTGCGGAAAATTAAAAATTTTTCTTTTTAAAAGAACTTAATGGCCTCGCTCATAAAATCACTGGTGAAACAAGTTTAATATTTCAAAATAATTACCATTGGGCTAGATACAGCCTTTTCAGTAGTGTTGCCGTCAGGCGAGGAGATGGCAGCGACCAATGTTATCCGAGATGTAGACCTTGAGCTGCACGGTAATCTTGTTTATGCGGATCTGATTGTGCTACCGATGCCGGAATTTGACATCATCCTAGGGATGGACTGGCTATTGAAGAACAGAGTGTTGATAGACTTCCAGCGGAGATCCGTTCTTGTCCGACCGCCTGGAATGGAGCAGTTCTTATTTGAGCCGGACAGGTACTTTTCCTTACCGCGCATTATTCCTTATGTTCAGGCCGATAGTCTTATGCCAGGTACGGCTCCGATATCTAAAGCGCCATACCGACTAGCACCGACAGAGATGGCAGAGCTTAAGAAGCAGATCCAGGAACTTCTCGACAAGGAGTTCATTCGCCCGAGCTTTTCTACATGGGGCGCGCCAGTCTTATTCGTGAAAAAGAAGGATGGCTCGATGAGGCTTTGCATTGACTACCGGGAGTTGAACAGGATTACAGTGAAGAATAAATACCCACTGCCGAGGATTGAGGATCTGTTTGACCAGTTGCAGGGAGCTTCGATTTTCTCCAAGATAGATCTGCGTTCCGGTTATCACCAGTTGAGGGTGAGAGATGCTGATGTCTCGAAGACAGCTTTCAGGACTCGTTATGGCCACTACGAGTTCCTTGTGATGCCGTTCGGTCTGACGAATGCGCCAGCGATCTTCATGGATCTCATGAATCGCGTATTTCAGCCGTACCTCGACCAGTTTGTGATAGTGTTTATAGATGACATTCTCGTCTACTCCAAGAGTCGGGAGGAGCACAGCAGGCATCTGACCACAGTGTTGCAGACATTGCAGAGACATAAACTATTCGCAAAGTTCAGTAAGTGCGAATTCTGGTTAGAGAAGGTGGCGTTCTTGGGCCACATTGTTTCTAGCAGTGGCATTGAGGTAGACCCGCGAAAAGTTGTAGCAGTCAGAGATTGGGTTGTGCCTCAGAATGCATCAGAGATCCGCAGTTTTCTTGGGCTAGCAGGATATTACAGAAAATTCATCCAGGATTTCCTCTATTGCCGTTCCACTCACAGCACTGACAAGAAAAATGTGAAGTTTGTGTGGAGCGAGGAGTGTCAGAAGAGCTTCGATACTTTGAAGCAAGCTCTTATCTCAGCACCCGTTTTGGCTGTACCGTCAGGATCTGGTGAGTTTGTCCTTTATACCGATGCTTCGAAGCTTGGTTTAGGTGCATTTTTGATGCAGCATGGGAGAGTGATAGCGTATGCTTCTCGACAGCTGAAAATCCACGAGAAGAATTACCCTACCCATGATCTGGAGTTAGCGGCCGTAGTTTTTGCTTTGAAGATTTGGAGGCACTATCTGTATGGGGAGAAGTGTCAGATCTTTACCGACCATAAGAGCCTCAAGTATTTCTTTACGCAGAAGGAGCTGAACATGCGTCAGAGACGCTGGTTGGAGCTTGTGAAAGACTACGATTGTGACATTAGCTACCACCCGGGTAAAGCTAATGTAGTTGCGGATGCTTTGAGCAGGAAAGTCGCAGCGATGGCTCATTTGACGATGCAGAAACCTCTTCAGATCGAGATGCAGAGGTTTGATCTTGAGACTTATCCTCGAGATAGAGTTCCTCGTTTATCTACCTTGACTATCCAGTCCTCTCTTATTGACCGTATTCGCAGCGGTCAGGCAGCAGATGAGCAGTTGGCACAGTGGAAGAAGAGAGATGAAGCCAAGGGCAGTGTTTTGTATTCAGTCAGCGACGGTATTGTGAGATACCGAGATAGGATATGGGTTCCTAGCAGTGATTCTATCCGAGCAGACATCTTATCAGAGGCCCATACGTCCCCGTACTCCATTCACCCTGGGAGTACGAAGATGTACAAAGATCTGCAGCTATAGTATTGGTGGCCAGGGATGAAGAAGGACATCAGGCGTTTTGTATCCGAGTGCCTGACTTGCCAGTTAGTGAAGGCCGAGCATCAGAGACCAGCAGGTTTGCTCAAGCCTCTCCCTATTCCCGAGTGGAAGTGGGAGAATGTTACCATGGACTTTGTGACCGGATTGCCGAGGTCAGCCAGAGGATCGAATGCTATTTGGGTGATTGTAGATCGTCTTACCAAATCAGCGCACTTTTTGCCTATTAAGACGACTTTCACCATGGTTCAGTATGCAGAGCTGTATATCCGAGAGATAGTCCGACTCCACGGTATTCCAGTTTCTATCGTATCCGACAGAGATCCCAGATTCACTTCCTCGTTTTGGAAGAGTTTGCATTCGACTTTGGGTACGAAGTTGCTGTTTAGCACAGCTTTCCATCCGCAGACAGATGGACAGTCGGAGCGAGTTATTCAGATCTTAGAGGATCTTCTCCGTGCTTGCGTCATTGATTTCTCTGGGAGTTGGGAGTCGAACTTACCATTGGTAGAGTTCACCTATAACAACAGTTTCCAATCGTCTATAGGTATGGCTCCGTATGAAGCACTGTATGGCCGCAAGTGTAGATCTCCTGTTCATTGGGATGAAGTAGGAGAGAGAGCAGAGTTGGGTCCAGAGATTGTTCAGCAGGCAGCTGATGTAGTAGTCAAGATCCGTGATAGGATGAGGACTGCCCAGAGCCGACAGAAGAGTTATGCCGATCAGCGGAGGAGAGAGTTAGAGTTTGCAGTGGGCGATCATGTCTTCGTGAAAGTGGCACCTATGAAGGGTGTCATGAGATTTGGCAAGAAAGGGAAGCTCAGTCCGAGATTCATTGGACCGTTTGAGATCCTCGACAGAGTTGGGACGCTAGCGTATCGTGTGGCTCTTCCGCCAAATCTGGCCGGAGTACACAATGTCTTTCACGTCTCCATGCTGAGGAAGTATATGGCAAATCCTTCGCATGTGCTGAATTTCGAGCCGTTGCAGCTTACTCCGAACTTATCTTATGAGGAGAGACCCGTGCAGATCCTAGACAGACAGGAGAAGAAACTTCGGAACAAGCTCGTTAAGCGAGTCAAAGTCAAATGGCTCAACCATTCAGAGGAGGAAGCTACGTGGGAGTCTGAGCCGGAGATGAGAAGTCGATACCCCGAGTTATTCGGTGAGTTCTAATTTCGAGGACGAAATTTATTTAAATGGGGGAGGATTGTAGAACCCGTTAATCAGTAGACGTATAAGCCATGCATAATTCTAGATTTTTAAATTTAATTGACTTCATTGCATGATTATTTTAAATGCATTTGTTTGAAGTTAATTATTTCATTATTTCAGTTCAGTAGTTTGATTTTTAGCATTTCAGTTATTTCAGTGAGGCCGGACTGGAGTTGGAGTTTTGAGATAGAATTTAAGATTTGAGAAATATTTCCAGAAGTTAATTTAGCTAGCAAGTAAGTTCATTTAAGTAAAAAAAAAAAAAAAAAAAGAAGTTTAAGGAATTATTTAAGTTAGTTGAGGATTTTAATTTAAGTATTGGAGGTGATTGAGAAATGAGCTCATTTAAGTTACTTAATTAAGGGGTTAGCTCACTAAATTATTTAAAGGATTAGTAAGGCTTTCAAGGATTATTAGTTGACTAGATAATCAACATTTCCCTTTATTTTATCATGCATTTTTCGGCCACCCTTAGTGCTAGAAGATTCATTTTCCAACTCACCAACTTTGACCAATTCTTTGCATGTAATTAGTAGGATAATTCTAGGATTTTTGGGAGCACAATTTAATTAAATAAATGGACATATCCTAGTCTAGAATCAAGCTAAATTTTGGCCACCACCTCCTAGAAGAATCCACCAACTCATTTGATATCAATTCAAAATTCAAATTCAAAAGGGGAGTGCACTTGGTCTTGATATGATCCTTATATTGTGCACCCTTCTCCTCACCTTCATAACCACTCAATCCCTCTCCCTCTCCACCGAAATACCTCACCATTCAGATCCATTTTCAGTGTAGAAAAATCTTGAGTCTTAGCTAGAGGGAAGGCAAGAAAAATCGAGAACTAGAAAGAGCAAGAGAAGCGCTCCACCTCCTCCGTGCCGCGTCGTCGTTGTTTCGTTCGTTTTCTTTCAAAACGAAACCAGGCATGTCTAGATTTCTTTCAAACCTCAATCAAGTCATATTATCATTTATTTTTCAGTACATGATCATGTTTTAGCAAGCAAAAACCGAGATACATGTCAAAATATTTTGGGAACACACATGCAGAATTTCGGCCCTTTCATGACAAGCTTCACGTTTTTCTGAGTTTTGTGGTTTCAGTTGATTGGTTCGATTCCAGGCTCCCAAGGCGGCTTGTATACATGTAGTAGGATGCATTAGGACCATGTTGGTCCATTCAAACCAGCCCCATGCTTGCTGGAAATTCAGAAGGACAGCAAGTCCCTTAGGTGCAGAAAAATGTGGTTCGAAAATTCAGTTTCTTGTCAAGGGGTTGGATCTGATCTTGGCTGCCCCAAGGGCCTATAGCCATGGTTGGATCACTTCCCTAGCATGTCTAAGATGTGACTAAGTTGCACTTTTGGTGGCTTGGTCCATGGTTCATCGGTTTTTAATCAAAACGTCACAACAGCCCCCTCCCCTCTCGGCCCTTCGGTTTTGACAGCACATGTACTTCGAGTTGGTTGGCTCGGTGTGGATCTTGGTTGGCCTATGGCCCTTAGCCACGGTTCATATCATGCTCCTAGATGTCTAGATCGTGCCATGGTCAATCAAATGGCCACTGGAACGACGCAAGACATCGATCATAGCATAAACACTACACACGCATGCACGTTGCTCTCGGTTGGACCCTTCGGTTAAGATTTGGTGTGATGCGGATTGTGGCTGGCCTAGGGCCCTTAGCCATGGTTCAAATCATTCCTTGGGATGTTGGTAAGAGTCTCTGGTCGGTGGTTCACGCCCCTAATGGCCGATAGTCTCGAAACCAATGCAAGTCTTGTAGTGCGCAGCTGCTGTATTTTTTTGACAGCAAGTATGCTGCTGTTCAGAAGCATCGTTTGAGTTCTTGGTTGGCTTTTAGCCCATGGCCTTGGACTGGACAGTGCCTCATTGAGTTAGGAAGGTCATGTTTTCGACCGTTTGTCATTTGGATCATTTTTGAGGTCGTACGAGAATTTACGGTGCAATGTGCCAAATTGACTCTCGAAAGAGCGTTTCGTGTTTTGGCCTCCATTTCACCTAGATTTCGACCCTATCATTTTAGGAGCATTATTTTATGATTTTTCAGCGTATTTTAATCATGACTATATGTCGGTTCAGTGTCGGTTCAGGTTGGCTCGGAGTCATGATTAAATGCGAAGTCATTAGGCGTCATAGTCGCATCTTTTGAACGTAAATTGCATAGTTGGTTAAGTTTAAGCTATTGCATATTTTTCATGGCACAGTTAGGTTGCAGCGAGCCTGGGAACGATCCAATCCAACCCAGTTGGTAAAATTACAGGAAATTTCATTATGCCAGTTAATTATTTTACGTGCATTAAATAGAAAATGATTATTTTTGAGATTTATGCGATATGGCTTGTGGTTCATTCACTATGTGGGAGTGTTATTTTATACGGTCGCCAGTGACCGATCAGTTCAGTATGGTACCACCCGGTCGCCAGTGACCGGCCAGCTCAGTTCAGTTTCAGCCTCCCCGGTAGCCAGTTACCGATCAGTTCAGCTTAGTGCAGTGGCCACAGGCGTAAAACATAATCTCAACAGAAAATTTTATCAGTTATTTCAGTACAGGCTCCAAGGAGCAAATATTTTTACATTGACTTCCAGTTCAGTTATGCACGTATTATAATTGCTCAGTACAGATTATTTTCAGTATGCCTCAGGACAGGATATTTTATCACATGCATATTTTAAATTCAGATTTTTACTCGTTACCTGCGATTTATGCATGCTGAGTCTTTAGGCTCACTAGACTTGATTGTTGTAGGTACTGATGAGGCCAGGGCCGAGGGCGGGGACCAGTGAGCCAGCTTGGGTCAGCAGTAGTGGCACCCGAGGACCTCAGTGCAGCAGTTGTTATGTTTTTCCGCAAACAATTTTTATCAGTTGATGGATATTTTTAAATTGTGATTTTTGGAAAACTTTATTTTCTTCCGCTGCAATTATTTTGAAATATTAAACTTGTTTCACCAGTGATTTTATGAGCGAGGCCATTAAGTTCTTTTAAAAAGAAAAATTTTTAATTTTCCGCAAATTTTCAAGCAAGTAGTTCGAGGGCCTTCGCACCTACCCTCCCAATCGGGGTAACTGTACATTTTATTCCTAGACTTCGGTCATGTCTGTATCGAATGTCTACAATCGGAGTGAATCTGATCCGATGCGTCGATACCACCGAACATCTAGTTTAGCAAGTCTGCTAATGACTCTCCTATCTCAATGCTTGAATATAAATCTATAAACAAGACATAATAATAGTCAAAGATAAATAGCAAATCTAGTATGTGATTTAGGGAAACTCTAACCAAGTCTGATTCGAGTCGTATCTCCCGAATTCACATGAATTATACCTTTCTTGTCGTTGGAATAATTCGAAGTCTCGAATTAGGGATATCGAACCTGTCAATCCAAATCTGAAATGACAATGTTGAGATGGACAATATCAAATCATAACTCCAACTAATTCTAGTACGGTTCAATATCAAATCTTGATACAATTCGACGGTATAACGGCATAGTTTCTCGATACCGGTCATCCAATAACAATCAACATATTATTCACAAGCCATAACATCAATAACAACAATCATAATCTCCCAAAATCTGCTTTATCTCAACTCATACAAGATGGAATTTCATAACAATAGCATACAGTGTCCGTTCTTCGATCCGGTTGCAAATATACTATGTCCAACATGTCAAGAATAAATAATAACCATCATATCATAATTTTTCAACACATGGAATCTAAATCATGCTGAAACATAACCCAACTTACATCCTCTTGTAGCCTTTGAAGTGAGGAACAAGAATCTAAGCTTGGATTAACTTTTGGATGAGTAATTCTTACACAACCAAATGATAAAGATCGTTGCTGGTCTCCTGGAATGAAGAAGAAGTGAGTCATGCTCAACTTATATATACCTCAGGCCATGTGCCAACATAAAATTCAAAGGTGGATTTCTCGCACCAAGCACCGCGGGTGCGCTCCGTCTAGACCGCGGGTGCGCTTAAGCTTCGGCACTCCATTCATTTTCCAAAATCGACGACCGCGGGTGCGCTACATATAAGACCGCGGGTGCGGTAACATTAACGCAGGTGCGGTTACGTTTGAACCGCGGGTGCGGTGTCATTTCTGTAAATAATTTCCAACTCTCTGTCCATCAACCGCGGGTGCACTCTTTCTTGGACCGCGGGTGCGGTGATCCTACTGTAAAATGGCCATCTTTCTGTCCATGCACCGCTGGTGTGGTATCAAAAGGGGAGCGGGTGCGGTCTTCTTCTTCAAGCAACACTTCATCTTTTCATTTAGCGCCTCTCATTACATGTCAAGCATACTTATATCTTCCGAATATCACATCAATGAAGACTAATAAATCTCAAGCCTTACATTCTCCCCCTCTAAAAAAATGATTTCGTCCTCGAAATCGCAGGTCATCTATCATATCATAAATGAAAACAATATAATCAAAAGCTGAATAAATACTCACATCATGTAAACAACTCGGGATATTTATGTCTCATATCTGTTTCTGTATCACAAGTCGCTTCTTCAGTGCCATGACGATTCCACTGGACTTTCACTAGCGGAATAATCTTCGTTCTGAGCTGTTTTTCTTTCCGATCGAGAATCTGTATCGGTTGCTCAGTATAACTTAAAGTCTGATCAAGCTCAGCTTCGTCAGGCTGAATGACATGAGAATCATCAGGCATATATCTAAGCAACATTGATACATGAAATACATCATGTATTCCAGATAGAGAAGGAGGAAGAGCCAGTCGATATGCTCGATCGCCAATCTTTTCAAGAATCTCGTATGGACCGATGTATCTAGGAGACAATTTCCCACGCTTGCCAAATCTGACAATGCCTCTGAAGGGAGAAATCTTCAAGAATACTCTGTCCCCTTTTTCAAATACAAGCGGTCTACGTCTGATATTGGCATATTTGGCTTGCCTATCCTGTGTTGTCTTCATCCTCTTCTGAATTATCTTTACTTTCTCAGTCATTTCACGAATCATATCGGGTCCAAGTTCTGGTACTTCAGATATATCATCCCAGTACAACGGAGATCTGCACTTCTTGCCATACAATGCTTCAAACGGTGCCATCTTTATGCTCGTTTGATAGTTGTTGTTGTATGAGAATTCACACAACGGTAGTGAATCTTGCCAACTAGTGCCAAAGTCTAGCACTACAGCTCTCAACATGTCCTCTAAAGTCTGGATAGTCCGCTCTGACTGTCCATCTGTATGGGGATGATAAGCAGTGCTCAGGTGCAATGTCGTACCTAAAGCCTGCTGCAGACTGTGCCAATTGAGAAGTGAATCGTGGATCACGGTCTGATACGATAGACTTCGGCACACCATGTAATCTGACTACCTCTTGGACATATATCTCAGCCATCTGATCATGTTTGTACGTCATTCTGTACGGAATAAAACTCGCTGATTTGGTTAATCTGTCTATCACAACCCAAATCGCATCACAACCCCGGGATGATCGAGGTAACTTCGTCACGAAATCCATGGAAATGTTATCCCATTTCCATTCAGGAATAGACAAACTCTGAAGTAAACCTCCGGGCTTCTTTCTTTCGGCCTTCACCTGTTGGCAATTTAAGCACTTAGACACATATTCGGCAATATCGGATTTCATCTGTTTCCACCAGAATTGTGTCTTAAGATCATTGTACATCTTTCTGCCACCAGGATGAATACTAAACCAACTACAGTGCGCTGCTGACAATATCTGTTGTTTCAACTCTGAAACATCTGGCACTACAATACGGTTATTCACATACAGGACAAAATCATGTACCTAATATTCTGACTGATGTCCATATCTAACCATCTGAATCGACTTCTGAATATTCTGATCAGTCCTCTGCTCTTCTTTGATTTTCATAATCAAATCTGGCTCAACTTGAATCGTAGCAAGTCTTAATGGTCTACTATCTGTGTCAAATGCTAAACCAGACAAACAACAATCTTCAACTAAATTCGAAACACCTATCATCGATAAGGACAGGGCACAAACCTTTCGACTCAAGGCATCTGCTGCTGCATTTGACTTTCCTGGATAGTACTTGATCTCGCAATCAAAATCTTTCAGTAGATCAAGCCATCTACGCTGCCTCATGTTCAACTCTGACTGAGAAAACAGATACTTCAGGCTTTTATGGTCTGAGTAAATCTCAAATTTCTCACCATAAAGATAGTGACGCCAGATCTTCAAGGCAAATACGATAGCCGCCAATTCAAAATCATGAATGGGGTATCGAATCTCGTGTGGCTTCAGTTGTCTAGAGGCATATGCGATCACATGACCCCGTTGCATAAGAACACACCCCAGCCCTCTGTGAGATGCATCACAATATACAACGAAATCACCATTACCTGAAGGAATCATCAAGACAGGTGCACTGGTCAGCCTCTTCTTCAACTCTAGGAAGCTAGACTCGCAATCCTCCGACCACACAAATGGTGTATTCTTTTGTGTCAACTGGGTAATCGGCTTTGCAATACTGGAGAAATCTTTGACGAATCGTCTATAGTACCCTGCTAGACCCATAAAACTGCGTATCTCAGGCACCGAAGTCGGTCTCGGCCAACTGATCACAGCTTCCACTTTACTCGGATCCACGGAAATACCATCTCCAGATATGATATGACCCAAGAAGACAACCTGTCTCAGCCAAAACTCACACTTTGACAGTTTCGCATATAATCTTTCATTTCTTAGTGTTTGCAACACAAATCTCAAATGATTGGCATGCTCATTCAAATTCTTTGAATACACCAAAATATCATCAATAAAAACAATCCCAAACTCATCTAAATATCTCTGAAAGACGCGGTTCATCAGTCCCATAAACACCGCTGGAGCATTCGTTAAACCAAAAGGCATGACAATAAATTCGTAATGTCCATACCTGGTTCGGAATGCTGTCTTTGGTGTATCAATATCTCGTACTCGCAGCTGGTGATATCCAGATCTCAGATCGATCTTGGAATAGATAGATGATCCCTGCAACTGATCAAATAGGTCGTCGATACGAGGCAAAGGATATTTGTTCTTTATCGTTGCCTTGTTCAGTTGCCTGTAATCTATACACAATCTCATAGAACCGTCTTTCTTTCGTACAAATAGCACTGGAGCACCCCAAGGAGATACACTAGGTCTGATATATCCCTTGGCTAGAAGATCTTCTAGTTGGGCTTTCAATTCTTTCAACTCTATAGGCGCCATCCTATACGGAGCTCGAGATATAGGAACGGTACCTGGAATAAGATCAATGCTAAAATCTACCTCTCGGGCTGGAGGTAAGCCCGGAATCTCGTCAGGAAATATATCTTCAAACTCCCGTACTACTGGCAAATCTGCCAATGCCGGGCTCGATTTCAGTAAATCTACTGAATAAAGAAGGAACCCTTCTGCTCCTTGTTGCAACAATCTACTCATAGTCAGAGCAGATACTAAGGGAAGAAGACTCGATCTACCCCGCTCATGCTATTCTATCTCAGTCTACATAAACTACTGCTCTGATACCACCTGTTGTGGGAACCCGGGCTTTAACTCAGTTCTTTTCGGGATTAATCGGATCATTGTTAAAATATACGGGTCAAAATTTTTCTTTTAACATTACTCACATGTTTATAACTTAAGCAAAAGATAGTTCTATATTTATTTCATTACAACAAACATAATATACATGTCTTCTTTTGTCCATATTCTAAAAACCAGTATTTAAGTACAGTACATGTCAAAAGTACAACTACTAGTTCTTCTGCTACGCCCGTGATCACCAGGCTATGTCCATCTTTCATCTCTGTCGCGACCCTGATCCTGCCCCACCTTTTTTTATGCACACATACAGACATAACAACAGCCGGAAACTCCGGTGAGAACAAATCCCAGTATAAAACATGTATACATGCTTACATAATCATAAATCATGAATCAAAGCAATAATAATGGGCTCCATAGTCTATGAAACCAATCTATATAAACATGCAATTCAAATCAAATGATGTCTTGATTTAACTCGACTCTACTCTAGGGATCCCGGTGTGAATAATACGTCACTTTCTGTCACCTACCCTCCCAATCGGGGTAACTGTACGTCTTATTCCTAGACTTCGGTCATGTCTGTATCGAATGTCTACAATCGGAGTGAATCTGATCCGAACGTCGATACCATCGAACATCTAGTTTAGCAAGTCTGCTAATGACTCTCCTATCTCAATGCTTGAATATAAATCTATAAACAAGACATAATAATAGTCAAAGTTAAATAGCAAATCTAGTATGTGATTTAAGGAAACTTCAACCAAGTCTGATTCGAGTCGTATCTCCCGAATTCACAGGAATTATACCTTTCTTGTCGTTGGAATAATTCGAAGTCTCGAAGTAGGGATATCGAACCTGTCAATCCAAATCTGAAATGACAATGTTGAGATGCACAATATCAAATCATAACTCCAACTAATGCTAGTACGGTTCAATATCAAATCTTGATACAATTCGACGGTATAACGGCATAGTTTCTCGATACCGGTCATCCAATAACAATCAACATATTATCCACTAGCCATAACATCAATAACAACAATCATAATCTCCCAAAATCTGCTTTATCTCAACTCATACAAGATGGAATTTCATAACAATAGAATACAGTGTCCGTTCTTCGATCCGGTTGCAAATATACTATGTCCAACATGTCAAGAATAAATAATAACCATCATATCATAATTTTTCAAGACATGGAATCTAAATCATGCTGAAACATAACCCAACATACATCCTCTTGTAGCCTATGAAGTGAGGAACAAGAATCTAAGCTTGGATTAACTTTTGGATGAGTAATTCTTACACAACCAAATGATAAAGATGGAGGGAAAGGCTTGAAGAAACTCTCTCTATCGTTGCTGGTCTGCTGGAATGAAGAAGAAGTGAGTCATGCTCAACTTATATATACCTCAGGCCATGTGTCAACATAAAATTCAACTGTGGATTTCTCGCACCAAGCACCGCGGGTGCGCTCCATCTAGACCGCGAGTGCGCTTAAGCTTCGGCAGTCCATTCATTTTCCAAATCCGATGACCGCGGGTGCGCTACATATAAGACCGCGGGTGCGGTAAAATTAACGCAGGTGCGGTTACGTTTGAACCGCGGGTGCGGTGTCATTTCTGTAAATAATTTCCAACTCTCTGTCCATCAACCGCGGGTGCACTCTTTCTTGGACCACGGGTGCGGTGACCCTACTATAAAATGGCCATCTTTCTGTCCATGCACCGCGGGTGCGTTATCAAAAGGGGCGCGGGTGCGGTCTTCTTCTTCAAGCAACACTTCATCTTTTCATTTAGCGCCTCTCATTACATGTCTTGCATACTCATATCTTCCGAATATCAAATCAATGTAGACTAATAAATCTCAAGCCTTACAAAAAGTTGGTCCAAACAAATAATGTATTTGAAAATTGTGATTTTCATAACATTATTATGGACTAAATTAAATTAATTCAAGTGTTGAATTAATTAAACACTAGTGGACCTAGTAGAGTCCAAATAATTAAATTAATTCAAGTGTTGGACTAATTAAATAACGTTAGGCCTTGTAGAGCCCAATTAGAAATAATTATTAAACTAGTGGACTTGAGTAATATCAAGTAAAGTTTAAATGGACTCAAATATTTGATACAGATTATTCAAACCGAATCAGAGCTGAATTCGAGAATTTCGGCAGTTCGGAGATTTAACCAGAATGTTCAGAACTTAAATTCGATAATCAAAGAAGAACATCGATTAGAGTGGCAGATATGTGATTTTTACTGTATGAGAATGATTATCTTGTGATGTCAAATGTTTCAGAATTGCACGACAGAATTTGATATCGATGTCAGAACAGAATACCAGGTAGGTATATCTTTTTTTTAATTTATATTATTAACTGATTTGTTTGTTGTGGGGACCCGGACGCTAATCATGTTCTTAATCATCATTGGGACTAATTAATCAATTATAATAAACAGGGTCTAAATTATTTTTTTTTAAATAATGCGGAACGTAGTCACATAAAAACATATATACATCTCAGTATATAAAAGTACCAATTTTGTACCACATACATTTATTTAATTAAGGTTTAACAGCTAATATCAAGTGTCCAACCCTATCTCTAATCCAAGTCCGGAGCCGCCACTCTAATCACGATCTCTCTCTTTATCTCCGGGACCCTGAACCTGTCCCACCTGTTGTCATGTACACATACAGACAAGACAAAAGCCGGATAATTCCGGTGAGAATATAATCCCAGTATAAATCAACGAAACATGCAATCATATAAACAAATATAAAGCATGTAACATGTAACAGCAATATGTATCAAATCTGAAACATAACTAATATTAAACTGTCGACAATACTCGTAGCTATACAATTTAGACTAGACTCCATCCTAGTCTAGGGATCCCGGTTTCCAGAAGTTGGCATTCCTATATCGACCAACAGTAATAGAAAAGACTCCAGTTCTATCCACGTCGATAAGGTATCGATCACCAGAAATAGAAAAAGGTCTGATTCTATCCACACCGATATGGTATCGATCACCAGTAATAGAAGAAGCTTCCAATTCTATCCACACCGATACGACATTGATCAACAGTAATAGAAGAAACCCAAATTCTATCCACATCGATAGCCAATCATCCGGGGACAGACTTTGGCACTATCGCCAATACACTATCTTGTGACATCGTGCAATGTGCCCGTGGCGATCCTGCCACTATCAAGCACTTCTGTCACAAGATTACTCGTCTAATACCTGTTATCTATTAATCAAGAAAACAAGTACATCGATCAAATCAACGCAAATATCAATGCAATAAAGTAAAGTATGTGATTTAGGGAAACTCAAGTCTAAACCGACTTAAGTCGATCTCCCGATACCACATTGACTTATACCTTTCGTTCGTAGTTTCGGTCTGGAATTCAAACTCTGTCAATCCCTCAATCTGGCAATGGCAATATCAATAATATCATATTAATATACCGCTCAAACCAACTCCAATCTGATCAATAATTTAAAATCAACGGTATAACCGCACAATCCCAATATCCCGGTCAATATAACATCACCAGATAATAATTCTCTCAACTAATAATCGATACCAATAAAATCTGATATCATATCTTAGTCAATTAACTTCAGAAAATCATAATAATTCCATACTCAGTCCGTTTCTTAATCTGACTTCGATTCTATGATGTCTAACATGTCAAGAACATCATATATGACGTGTATTCAATTTCAACAACATCATAATTTCAAAATATGTCAAAACGTAGTAAAACTTACGTCCAGTTGTAGCCTGCGTTGATATGAACACAGTACTGCAGTCAGATTCAAAAGGAATTGAATTGTATATATATATACATCAACGTACATGCAGCAAGGCAAATGGCGCACCCTTCACGCAACACGTCTTGCGCATATGCGCAACCTAAATCGGCGCATATGCGCGAGACCTTCTGGTCTTCGCACATTTCTTCTCGGCAGCTCGCGCATATGCGCGACACCTTCCGCGCATATGCGCGAGACTCTCTGGAGTTGTGATCGAACCTTCACACAGCTCGCGCATATGCGCGCCTTCCTGTCGCGCATATGCGCGAGACCTTCTGTCCAATTCGCGCATGTGCGCGTCTCATGTCGCGCATGTGCGCCAAGTGGTACTGTCCTCGCACATACATTTTCACACGTTACTTCAAATCGTGTCTCGGTTAATCCTTTCATAATCATATCAAATTATAAATCAATAATTACAGATTACTAGGATTAAATTTTCCGGGCATTACATTTGTACCAAATAGTTCGAATCTGAAATGACAGATAGTGCCAAAACGCACCGTAGTGGATTCAGTTTTCGTTTTGGTGACTGAGAATGTATGATATTCGAACAGATAGTTTTGACATAGACAGATTAAATCAGTTGTGACAGAATTTGTACTGAAATGTTGGCAGAATTTGTACTGAAATGTCTGAATCGCCAATAAATGAAGATAAAAAGATAGAAATCAGAAGAGTTATTACAGAATTGGTATATTCTGACTAGACATGGGGAGTATAATTCTATGAATTTCGTAGTGAGATCACTATAATACTTCCCAGATTGTGATATGATATGATTGTGATTGACAGATTGTTCAATCTATATCTAATAATTGTACAAGATGACGTACACACATGACCAGATGAAAAAGATCGATGTCAAAGAAATAGTCAGATTGACCAGAATGTTGAAATAGATTATATCAGATTATGAATTTTGATTGAGTTTGTAATTGACCGCACCTACGGTCATGAAGCCCGGAGGTCTACTTCAGAGTTTAGCTATTCCTGAATGGAAATGGGATCACATTTCCATGGATTTCGTTACGAAGTTACCTCGATCATCCCGGGGCTGTGATGCGATTTGGGTCATTATTGACAGACTGACCAAATCAGCTTGTTTTATTCCGTACAGAATGACATACCGACATGATCAGATGGCCGAGATATATGTCAGAGATGATGTGAATCTTTGTACGAACGAATAGCAAACACGATTAAAATCAAATCGCGCCCTCAATCCACTGACGAACAAAGAATCGTTGTTGTCCCGATCTTTTGAATCAAGTGTGTGTGTTGTGATTTTCACCTTTAAACTATGAAAAGTCTAGCAACAAATAATCACGAGATAAACAACCGAGATTATAACGAACCTTCGAAGAACATGTCGACGACAATCCGCACAAGCACGATCGACAAACGCCACAAAGTTAAAAACTTTGATAAGTTTGATTTTTGAATAACAAAGCGAAGCTTTGAAAAGTTTGAGAGAAAACTCTAAACTTTGATAAAATATCAAATAATGAATCTCAAAAGTTCTCCAAAATTTTGTGCAACATATGTTTATATCAAAAGATAACAATAAAAATCTAGTTGACATAATAATTAAAACTCTAACTAGGAAACTAGGATTCTTTCCGAAACTGACTCGCGCTCGGGCGGTAGAATATTACCGCTCGAGCGCCAAGGCTTCTGTACTACTCGCGCTCGGACAGTAAGTATGGCGCTCGGGCGGTAATATTTGACCGCTCGGGCGCCGATGATGCTGGACTCAACTTCATCTATCACTTGAATAATGTTCTTGTGACTTCCAAACTCACTTCCATGCATCAAAAACCCTCCAGCACTTTGCACCTCGCTTGTAAGACCTTCTTCATTGCTCATAAGTCCGTGCAACGCTTCCTTGAACTTCTTCAATCGTCCCCTCGTGATTGGTCCCTCCGGCAACTCCAAAGGGTCCCATGCTTTCCTTGGCGCCTGACCATCCGTGTTCGCATCATCTTCCCCTTCTTGAAAAGGATTTGTCCTCAAATCCAGCTCGTCACCTACATCAAACAACGACAAGTCACTAACATTAAAAGTAGAACTCACGTTATACTCACCTGGTAGGTCGAGTTTGTAGGCATTGTCATTGATCCTGTCAAGGACTTGAAATGGTCCATCGCCCCTAGGTAATAGCTTTGAACGTCTCTTCTCGGGGAACCTTTCCTTCCTCAAGTGTAACCACACCCAATCTCCCTTCTCAAATACCACCTTCTTCTTTCCCTTGTTGGCTTGCTTGGCATTTTTCTCATTCTTCTTTTAAATATTGGCCTTGGCCTTTTCATGCAAACCCCTAACAAATTCAGCTTTCTTTTTGCCATCCATATTTAACCTATCACTAACAGGTAAAGACATCAAATCCAACGGAGTCAAAGGATTAAAACCATAAACAATCTCAACTGGCGAATAATGTGTAGTTGAATGCATGCAACGATTATACGCAAACTCAACAAATGGTAAACAATCTTCCCAATTCTTTAAGATCTTTTTAAGAATATCACGCAAAAGTGTTCCTAAAGTTCTATTGACAACTTCAGTTTGTCCATCCGTTTGAGGATGACATGTAGTAGAAAACAACAATTTTGTGCCAAGTTTAGCCCCCAACGTCTTCCAAAAGTAACTCAAGAATTTAACATCGCGATCGGAAACAATAGTCCTAGGCATGCCATGCAACCTAACGACTTCTCTAAAGAATAGGTCCGCAATGTGAGATGCATCATCAGTTTTGTGACAAGCAATAAAATGTGCCATCTTAGAAAACCTATCCACAACAACAAATATAGAATCCCTCCCCTTCTTTGTCCTAGGCAACCCCAAAACAAAGTCCATAGAAATATCAACCCAAGGTTCACTAGGGACGGGAAGTGGCGTATACAAGCCATGTGGTTGTGTTTTAGATTTAGCTTGCCTACAAGTAATGCACTTATCACAAACACGCTCAACGTCACGTTTCATGTGTGGCCAATAGAAATGTTCATGCAATGCACTTAAAATTTTAGCCACACCAAAATGTCCCATTAAGCCACCTCCATGTGCCTCCCTCACAAGTAGCTCACGAATGGATGATTTAGAGATTCACAACCTATCTTCTCTAAACAAGAAACCATGATGCAAATAAAATTTATCATGTGGACCATGCATACAAGTTTCAAACAAACTCTTAAAGTCCTCATCTAGCACATACAATTCCTTCACACGCTCAAACCCCAAAACTTTTGACTCCAAGGTAGTGATTAGTACGTACCTTCGTGACAGTGCGTCGGCCACTACATTTTCCTTACCTTGCTTGTACTTGATGATGTAGGGGAATGTCTCTATGAACGCCACCCACTTGGCATGCCGCTTGTTCAGCTTTTGTTGCCCCTTAAGGTGCTTTAGGGATTCATGATCCGTATGAATCACAAACTCCTTAGGCCTCAAGTAGTGCTGCCACGTCTCTAGGGTCCTCACAAGTGCGTAGAACTCCTTATCATACGTGGGATAGTTCAGCGCTGCTCCATTGGGCTTCTCACTAAAGTATGCCACCGGCCGCCCTCCTTGCATCAACACTCCACCAATACCTAAACCTGAAGCATCACATTCAATTTCAAAAGTATTAGCAAAATCAGGTAAAACAAGTAAAGGAGCATTAATTAATTTTTGCTTGATAATATTAAAGGACTTCTCTTGCTCCTCGCCCCAATGAAATGGAACGTTCTTCTTGATCACTGCCGTCATTGGTGCGGCCAACGTGCTAAAATCTTTTACAAACCTCCTATAGAAGCTTGCAAGACCATGAAAACTTCGGACTTGACCAACAGTAGTAGGCGTTGGCCAATCTCGAATAGCACTTACCTTGTCTTCATCAACTTGTATCCCTTGTGAGCTTACCACAAAACCAAGAAAGACAAGTTTGTTTGTACAAAAATCACACTTCTTTAAGTTAGCATACAAATTTTCAGCCCTTAATGTGATTAGTACAAATCTCAAGTGATTGACATGCTCATCCAAGTCCTTGCT
Source organism: Primulina tabacum (assembly GCF_025594145.1). NCBI lineage: Eukaryota > Viridiplantae > Streptophyta > Magnoliopsida > Lamiales > Gesneriaceae > Primulina > Primulina tabacum. The sequence goes on along the minus strand of NC_134557.1, from coordinate 28,646,210 downwards.
ATACACTAGAATATCATCAAAGTAAACAACAACAAACTTCCCTATGTATGCACGCAAGACATGGTTCATTAACCTCATAAAGGTGCTAGGAGCGTTAGTTAAGCCCGTATTTGGTTTTAAAAGCAGTTTTCTACTCATCACCTTCTCTCATCCTAATTTGGTGATAACCACTCTTCAAATCAATTTTGCTAAAGATACAAGCACCATGCAATTCATCTAACTTATCATCTAGCCTAGGTATGGGATGCCTATACTTAATGGTTATGTTATTGATTGCCCTACAATCTACACACATACGCCATGAGCCATCTTTCTTAGGAACTAATAAAACAGGTACCGCACAAGGTAACATGGACTCACGCACAAAACCCCTATCTAACAACTCACTTACCTGCCGTTGAAGCTCCTTCGTCTCCTCCGGATTGCTCCTATAAGCTGGACGATTTGGCAATGCACTCCCGGGCACCAAATCAATTTGGTGTTCAATCCCCCTCAAAGGCGGTAGTCCTTGAGGTAGCTCCTCCGGAAATATATCATCAAATTCCTACAATAGTGAAATAACAGTGCTCGGAAGGGAACCGGCTATATCACTTGTGTTAAAGAGGATCTCTTTATAAAGAATCAACACAAGTGGTTCATGTGTGTGCAACAAGTGTTTCAACTCACTTTTTTGGGCCATATATGATTTCTTTTTGGCCTCTTTCCTCTCATTTTCTTTCCTCTCTTTTTCTTCCCTCTCATTTTTCTTTTGTATGGCTATCTCACTCTTTTTATCACTCTTTTTTTCAGCCATCTCATTTTTGTTTTCAAAGGCCATCTCACTTTTTAGTTCACTCTTTTTTTCGGCCTCATCTCTCTTCTTTTTTTTAAATGGTCCTCCGACACTTGCTTTGGGGACAAAGGAAGTAATACAATGGTTTCCTTCTTCAATACAAAGGAGTACTTATTCTTGTATCCATCATGTGCCACCCGCCTATCATATTGCCAAGGTCTACCCAACAAGATATGACATGCATTCATGGGTACCACATCACACAAAACCTCATCCACATACTTCCCAATAGAAAAAGGCACTAGCACTTGTTTTGTTACCTTCACTTCCGCACAATCATTCAACCATTGAAGCCTATATGGTCGAGGGTGTTTTAGTGTGGGTAAACCCAATTTCTCCACCATTTCAACACTAGCCACATTAGTACAACTCCCCCCATCTATGATTAAGTTGCAAACCCATTGATTCACAAAACACCTAGTATGGAACAAGTTCTCTCTTTGGTTAGTCTCCTCCTCCTTGACTTGGGCACTCATGATACGCCTAGTCACTAGTGCTTCACCTATAACCGCCTCATATCCCTCATTAGGATCCTCTAACGCAGGCATCTCATCATCGTCACTCTCACTTTGGGACTTATATTCACCATAGTCATTTAAGATCATCACCCTTTTATTAGGACATTCACTAGAAATATGCCCTAACCCTTGACACCTAAAACATTTAACATCTCTAGATCGATTAGAAGGAGTTTCAGATTTACCTTGTACTCCTTGCTTAGGCGCCGCTGGTTTGGTCTCAAATTTGGGCTTGGTCACCACCTTATTCTCCTCACGCTTCACCGCATTTGATCTCCAAGAAGATGATGAACCCCCAGTTTGATTGGTGCGGCCAACTCCACGCCTTTTGAGTTGTTGCTCCACTTTTATGGCCATTTGCACCATATCGTCTAGATCCAAGTAGTGCCGGAGCTCCACTTGATCTTGAATTTTCCTGTTCAAACCACAAAGAAAACGAGCCATGGTCGCCTCACTATCCTCCTCAATATTTGCCCTAATCATGACTACTTCCATCTCCTTATAGTAGTCCTCGACACTCTTCAACCCTTGCCTCAAAGTTTGTAACCTCTTAAACATCTCCCTATAGTAGTGATTGGGCACAAACTTTTTCCTCATGACCCTCTTCATCTCATCCCAAGATTCAATAGGTCTCTCATTATACCTCCTTCTAGTGGTCACTAGTTGATCCCACCAAATGAGAGCATAATCTAAGAATTCCACCACCGCCAACCTCACCTTTTTTTGTTCGGAGTAGTGGTGACACTCAAACACAAACTCTACCCTCTTTTCCCACTCTAAATACGCCTCCGGGTCAGATTTCCCATGGAACGATGGAATTTTCATCTTAATGCTACCCATGTTACCATCTTCCCTATCCCCATCATATCTACCCCGTACGGCTCCTCTTTTTCCTCTACCGTATCCTCTACCTCTTCCATTCCTACCCCAATTTTCATTTTGACTCTCCTCATCTCCACACAAGTCATACTCCTCATCCTCTCTATTCAAATCCTTAAGTTTAGACTTACTCCCACTAACACCAACCTCAAGCTTATCCAACCTTTCATGTAACGACTCCATTTGGGTCGACATCATCCTACTAAAATGCCCAAATAACGCCTCCATTTGAACTTTAGAAAACCCCGGGTTCGAACTATCTCCTACCTCCCTCTTCATCTAATTTCAAACTTGTACCTGCAAGAAAACGTTAGTACAAACAAAATAATCCTCACCCAATTGCTCACGGTCACTCCAAAGAAATTCACTCGTCTTTTCTCACAATTTTTTTTTTTTGCTCACAACAAATACTCACTAATCACTCCAAAGAAAATTCACTCACACTCAAGTAATGTCACTCAAGTTCGAGAGTCCTCTCAAGGTGCTCAAGCTTTGTATTTGAATTTATCAAACAATCAAGTTTAAGCTTGTGAACAAATGTGATCGACTCACTTGGACTGCGTAGAGAAGTAATTTGAAGATCCATAATAATAATTTTTTTTTTGACTGTGTGAGGCAAGTGTGTATGACTCACAAAAAGGAATAAAACAAAATATCAAAAAGAAATAATTGTGGATTTTCGGAATTTTTTTTTTTTTTTTGCTGAGTACTACTCGAAAATCCCAAAAAAAAAAAGACACCAACAAATTTCGAGAATCACAGATTCACGAAAAAATCTAAGAAGAACCATAGACCAAAACAGATCTGAAAACAAACGAAGAAATAATACAGATCTGCAAATTTAATAACAAGATAACTTGCTTGAAATTCAATGAACCTAAGCTCTGATACCAAATGAATCAAGTGTGTGTGTTGTGATTTTCACCTCTAAACTATGAAAAGTCTAGCAACAAATAATCACGAGATAAACAACCGAGATTATAACGAACCTTCGAAGAACAAATCGACGACAATCCGCGCAAGCACGATCGACAAACGCCACAAAGTTAAAAACTTTGATAAGTTTGATTTTTGAATAACAAAGCGAAGCTTTGAAAAGTTTGAGAGAAAACTCTAAACTTTGATAAAATATCAAATAATGAATCTCAAAAGTTCTCCAAAATTTTGTGCAACATATGTTTATATCAAAAGATAACAAAAAAATCTAGTTGCCATAATAATTAAAACTCTAACTAGGAAACTAGGATTCTTCCCGAAACTGACTCGCGCTCGGGCGGTAGAATATTACCGCTCGAGCGCCAAGGCTTCTGTACTACTCGCGCTCGGACAGTAAGTATGGCGCTCGGGCGGTAATATTTGACCGCTTGGGCGCCGATGCTGCTGGACTCAACTTCATCTATCACTTGAATAATGTTCTCGTGACTTCCAAACTCACTTCCCATGCATCAAAAACCCTCCAGCACTTTTCACCTCGCTTGTAAGACCTTCTTCATTGCTCATAAGTCCGTGCAACGCTTCCTTGAACTTCTTCAATCGTCCCCTCGTGATTGGTCCCTCCGGCAACTCCAAAGGGGGACCATGCTTTCCTTGGCGCCTGACCATCCGTGTTCGCATCAAGAGAGGTAGTCAGATTTCATGGTGTGCCGAAGTCTATCGTATCAGATCGTGATCCACAATTCACTTCACACTTCTGGCACAGTTTACAGCAGGCTTTAGGTACGACATTACACCTAAGTACTGCTTATCATCCTCAGACGAACGGATAGTCAGAGCAGACTATCCAGACTTTAGAGGATATGCTGAGAGCTGTAGTGCTAGACCTTGGCACTAGTTGGCAAGATTCACTACTTTTGTGTGAATTCTCGTACAACAACAGCTATCAAACGAGCATTGAAATGGCTCCGTTTGAGGCATTATATGGTAAGAAGTGCAGATCTCCGTTGTACTAGGATGATGTATCTGAGGTACCAGAACTTAGACCTGATATGATTCGTGAAATGACTGAGGAAGTGAAGATCATTCAGAAGAGAATGAAGACGGCACAAGATAGACAAGCGAAGTATGCCAATATTAGACGTAGACCGTTAGTATTTGAGCAAGGAGACAGAGTATTTTTGAAGATTTCTCCTTTCAGAGGCGTTGTCAGATTTGGCAAGCGTGGAAAGTTGTCTCCTAGATACATCGGTCCGTACGAGATTCTGGAAAAGATTGGCGATCGAGCATATAGACTTGCTCTTCCTCCTTCTTTAGCTGCGTAGATATATGCCTGATGCTTCTCATGTCATTCAGCCTGATGAAGCCGAGCTTGATCAGACTTTGAGTTATGTTGAACAACCGATACAGATTCTTGAGCGGAAAGAGAAACAGCTCAGAACGAAGACTATTCCACTTGTGAAAGTTCAGTGGAGTCATCATGACATCGAAGAAGCGACTTGGGAGACAGAAGCAGATATGAGACAGAGATATCCCAAGTTATTTACATGATGTGAGTACGTCTTAAATCTTAATTATAGTGCTTTTCATATATGATATGATAGATTGCCTGCGATTTCGAGGACGAAATCATTTCTTAGAGGGGGAGAAATGTAAGGCCTGAGATTTATTAGTCTTCATAGATGTGATATTCGAAGATATGAGAATGCATGACATGTAATGAGAGGCACTAAATGAGATTATGAAGTGTTGCATGAGATATAGACCGCACCCGCGGTAACAAAAGGACCGCACCCGCGGTTGTAGTTCATGAAATGTGGAAGAGTTACAGTAGCATGAGCGCACCCGCGCTAGGAAGCTACTGCACCCGCGGTTGATGGACAGAGAGTTGGACATTTTTACAGAACCAAGACCGCACCCGCGGTCCACAAGACACCGCACCCGCGGTCGTTGAATGTCGGAAAGTGAAAAGCGATGCCGAAGCATAAGCGCACCCGCGGCCTAGATGGAGCGCACCCGCGGTGCTGCATGCGAGAAATCCACCTTTGTTTCTTAAGTTGACACATGGCATGGTATATATATAATTCAAGCATGAGTCATTCTTCCTTCACTTCAGCAGCCGAGAATAAGAACAAGGAGAGAGTTCCTTCAAGCTTTCTTTGTGGGAGATTTTGAATTGTGAAAGAATTACATGTCCAAATTGTGAACCAAGTGGAGATTCTTATTCCTTGCATCAAGGGCTTCAAAAGGGTATATGTTTTATTAAGTTCAGCATGTTTTGAAGTTGAGCTGTTAAAGGAAATCAGATTTGGTTTCTATTTTGTGTTCTTATGATTATTGTGAACATATAGTGGAAAAAGGGATAGAAGAAATAATATCATATGTGATTGTTATGATTTTCCATCATGTATGGAATTGAGATGGTGCAGATTTCAGAATAGTACATGTGATTCATGAAGATTTTGGATTAGGGTTATTGATTATTGTTATATGAGTTGATCGGTATATCGAGAATCCGCCGTTATGCCGTCGAAATGCATTGAAATGAAATATTGATTCCTATGAGTATTGAGGTGTACTAGAGCTTGATAGAATGTACATTGATGATGCCATTTCATATTTGTATTGGCGACTTTGACATCGAGACTTCGACATCGACAGAGATTGTGCGACGAATGGTATAATTCATGTTTTGTTTGGGGAAGACACAACTCAAATGAGATTCAATTTGAGTTTCCCAACAAAATCATATACTTGTTTTGTTTGTACTTTATATTGATATATATATATGTACTGAGATAGGAGTATCATTGGTAGATACGCCAATTTTCTAAACGTTCGGTGATATCGATGCTTCGGATCAGATTCACTCCGATTGTAGATTTCGATACAGACCAGACCGAAGTTTAGGAATAAGATGTAACGCCAACCCAATTGGGAGAGTAGGTGGGAGACCTGTTACATCTTATTCACATCGGGATCCCTAGAGTTAGAATTGAGTTGAGTCAAGATATGAATTGAATTGAGTTGCGTGCTTATTTTATTTTGGTTTCAGAGATTATGGAACCCATTGTTACTGCATGCTTATTTTGATTTAGTTTCATAGACTATGAAACCTATTGCTATTGATTTTATGCATGATAATATGCTTTATGATTTATATTGTGCATATGCATGTCTACCATGTTTTATACTGGGATTTATTCTCACCGGAGTATCCGGCTGTTGTCTTGTTTTGTAAGTGTGCATGACAACAGGTGGGACAGGCTCGGGGTCAAGAAGATGATGAGAGAAGACGAGTTTAGAGTGGTGATTCCGGACTTATTGTAGACTTGGTTTAATACTTGAAATTTAGTAGTTGAACCTTAGACTAGTTTGAATAATTGTTGTACATTATTGTACTTATATACTGAGATGTATATTAGTTACAGTCCATTACGTTCCGCACTTACATTTTAAAAAAAAGAAAAAATTTTAGACCATGTTTATCTTAATTGATAATTAAATGTCAAAGATGATTAAGAAGATGATTAGTGTCCGGATCCCCACAAAAGAAGTAGGAGGCTCAGGGAAGGTGAGACCTTCTTGAGGATGGGCAATGGAGCAAGGGTTGCTGCCAAGGCCGTAGGAGATGTTTGCTTGCATTTAAACAATGATTTTAAGTTAATGTTAAGAGACGTTTTGTTTGTACCTGAATTGGTGAAAAACATTATTTCCATTTCTATGCTTGATAAAGATGGATTTTCTTGTTTATTTAGCAAAGGTGTTTGCAACATTTACAAGAATGAATGTTTAATTGGTACTGGAGAACTTGAAAACGATCTCTACACCTAAAATTGAAAGATATTCCACTAAACAATGTCCAAGCAATAAGAACAACAAACAAGCGAAAACAAGATACTCTAAATTCGGCACAGTTATGGCATGCTCGATTAGGACATATTTCCCTAAGAAGGATGAACAAGCTAGTGGGAGTAGGCATGTTTGATATGTCTGATATTAATTCTCTCACGACTTGTGAATCTTGTCTAAAAGAAAAGATGACCAAAATTCCCTTTAAGGGCCATGTGGAGCGAGCCAAAGAGTTATTGGATTTGATCCATACCGATGTGTGCGGTCCACTTAGCATCACCACTAAGCATGGACATGCCTACTTCATCACCTTTACCGATGACTTTTCGAGGTATGGGTATGTGTATTTGATGAAATACAAGTCTGAAGCCTTTGAAAGGTTCAAAGAATTCAGAAGTGAAGTAGAGAAACAGTTGGGACGGAGCATCAAGACACTTCGATCGGATCGAGGTGGTGAGTACTTGAGTGCCGAGTTCTAAGAGTATCTTAGGGAGAATGGGATTCTCTCGCAGTGGACTCCGCTCGCTACACCACAGTTGAATGGTGTTTCGGAGCGTCGTAACCGGACTTTGATGGACATGGTTCGGTCTATGATGGGGTTCACGGAGTTGCCGCCATCCTTTTGGGGATATGCGCTTGAAACAGCGGGACTGTTGTTGAACAATGTCCATTCATAGGCAGTTGATAAGACACCATATGAGATATGGATGGGTAAGCCACCCAAATATTCTTATCTTAGAATATAGGGGTGCCCTGCTTATGTGAAGCTGGTAATGAGAGATAAATTGGATAGTCAATCAATTTTATGTTACTTTGTGGGATATCCAAAGAATTCGGTTGGATACTACTTCTATCATCCCCTAGAAACAAAAGTGTTTGTTTCTAGGAATGCAACCTTTTTGGAAAAGGATTTTCTATTGGATAAAAAAGGAGAGATGATAGAACTCGAAAAGGTTCGAGAGACACCCACAATTATAGAACCCACACCCGAAGAGCCAAGAGAGGAGATACAAGCTCCTAGAAGATCCAAGAGAGTCTCGAGACCACCTATGAGGTATGGTCTGCTTCTTGAAGAGGGCCATGATCTGCCTAACCATGGATGTGATCTAAGGACCTTCAAGAAAGCGTTATCTGATGCCGATTCATCCAAGTGGCTTGAAGCAATGGAATCTGAGATGAATTCCATGCATTCGAACCAAGTGTGGAATCTCGTGGATCCACTTAAGGGAATTGTTCTCATAGGGTGTAAATGGATTTACAAGAGGAAACTTGGGGCGGATGGGAAGGTATTGACCTTCAAGGCGCGATTGGTGGCAAAAGGATGATACGAATCCTCGTACGAATGAAATGCAAGCACGAATATAGAAATCGCACCCTCAATTCAATAACAAACAAGGAACGATTATGTTGTCCCGATCTTTTGAAACAAGTAACGATTTTGTGATATTCACCACTAAGCGATTATAACTTAGCAACAAATATCAACGATAAAACAATTGAATTTCAAACGAACCTTCAAAGAACTTGTTTTGACAATCCGTGCGAAGAACAATCGACAAACGCCACAAAGATGCAATCTTTGATAAGTTTGATTTTGATAAACACAAAGCACAAGCCTTGTAAATTGAGAGAAATCTCCAATAATTTGATATCAATCTTCAATGATTTCGTTCATCCCCCTTACAATACATTATATAAACAATAAAAATAAGAAAAGTTGTGTGAAAAGGCTTAAATAAGATAACTAGCAACTTTGACACGGAAGTGCGCCAAAAGACCGCGGGTGTGGTGCTTGTTTGACCGCGGGTGCGGTGTAGCTTCGGCAACAGGCCGCTGGTGCGCTAATGATTTGACCGCGGGTGCGGTGCAGCTTCCGGAAATTTTCTTAAATTTGATTATCATGGACCGCGGGTGCGGTCCCGCTTTAGCGCGGGTGCGCTGGACCTTCGGCAATTGCACTTGAATAACATTCCAAACACCTCCAATATTATTCCCATGATTCCCAACCTCTTCTAATTTAGTCATCCAATTTGTAGATCCTCCTTGGTAGTTCATCATGAGTCCTTGAAGTGCTTCTTTAAACTTCTTGCTACGTCTTCTCGTTATAGGTCCTTCGGGCAATATCAACGAATTCCATGTTTTCTTTGGTGCTTGATCAACCACGTTTGCATCATTCTCCCCTTCTTGAAAAGGATTTGTCCTCAAATCTTGATCATCTCCTACATAAAACAACGAAAGATCACTAACATTAAAAGTAGAACTGACATTGTACTCACCTGGTAGGTCTAATTTGTAGGCATTGTCGTTAATCTTTTCAAGCACTTGAAATGGTCCATCACCCCTAGGTAAGAGCTTCGAACGTCGTTTTTCTGGAAATCTTTCCTTTCTTAAGTGCAACCATACCCAATCTCCCTTTTCAAAAACCATCTTTTTCCTCCCCTTGTTGGCTTGCTTCGTATATTGTAAATTCTTCTTCTCGATGTTATTCTTGACCTTCTCATGCAAACTTCTAACGAATTCAGCTTTCTTTTTGCCATCCATGTTCAATCTTTCACTCACAGGCAAAGACATCAAATCCAAAGGAGTTAAAGGATTAAAACCATAAACAATTTCAAATGGTGAATAATTCGTAGTAGAATGCACGCTAGGGTTATAAGCAAACTCAACAAATGACAAACATTCTTCCCAATTTTTCAAGTTCTTTTTGAGTATAGCACGCAAAAGTGTTCCTAGAGTTCTATTAACAACTTCAGTTTGTCCATCCGTTTGAGGATGACATGTAGTAGAAAACAACAGTTTAGTGCCAAGCTTAGCCCACAAAGTTTTCCAAAAATAACTCAAAAATTTAACATCACGGTCAAATACAATAGTCCTAGGCATACCATGCAACCTAACGACTTCCTTAAAGAACAAATCTGCAATGTGAGATGCATCATCAGTTTTGTGACAAGCAATAAAATGTGTCATCTTAGAAAATCTATCAACAACAACAAATATAGATTCTCTCCCCTTCTTTGTCCTAGGCAACCCCAAAACAAAATCCATAGAAATATCAATCCAAGGTTCACTAGGAACAGGAAGTGGTGTATACAATCCATGTGGTTGTGTTCTAGACTTAGCTTGTCTACAAGTAATGCACTTTTCACAAACACGCTCAACATCACGTTATGGCCAATAAAAATGATCATGCAAACAACTCAAAGTTTTAGCCACACCAAAGTGCCCCATCAAACCACCACCATGTGCCTCCCTCACAAGTAACTCACGAATTGATGACTTAGGAATGCACAATCTATCTTGTAACAACCCTCTCTCATGACATTGAAATTTAAAAAGAAAAACATACGCGGAAGCATTTAAAATTACACGGGAAAGAACAATAAACCATTTACATCAAAAGCATTTTCAAAAATGATTTCACATAAACATTAACTTTTGTAGTATCCCAAAAGAAATTCACAAACTAACATAAGTTTTACCCCATAATTCATTTTACAAAATATGACAATATTTAAACTTCTCATGTTCACCCAAAATAGAATAAAAGTGACATGATCAAAAGTCTTTCCCATTGACTTTTATATGACTTCTTCCCCTTGGACGATCCGCTTCAATTCTTTTTGTCACATGCATCACATGATATTAACTGGAATGAGATAAAACTCAGTAAGCAGAAAGCTATACGTAACAAGTACATATACATGTGGTTGGTTTGAAATATAGATATCGCAATGACAATAAACAATGAAGCATGGCAATGGACGATAAATCAATAGCAATGAACAATGAATAATACCATCTTAAATGAACAATAGGTAGCAAAGCAATATAGATGGTATTTCATGGCATGAATTAAAGAAAAGAAAATGATAGTTCTGTGACCTGTGACCTGTGGATAGTATCTCTTTGATATATAAATATATCAAAACTGTGAGAGATACTCATAATCATGTGATTGGCCAATGACATGCATGAATTACTATCATTCCTTGGCTTTAATCATCGGAAACTTCATTGGGACATTTTAGCAAACACTTGGTAAGCAACAATAGAGTACTAGCTCCTTATCAATGGATTCAATGATATTCTTGGCTCAATGAACAAATAACAATACATACATCAATAATCTAACAATGGAAGGAGCTAGACATCAATAAACATGGCTTATATACATATATATCATGTGAGCATTAGAAGGGAAAGCTTCTACTTACAACCAATCCAACAATATGGTGGCTATGATAAACTTGAATGATTCCTACAAACATCAACACAATAATAACCAACAATCATCAATATTACTCTAAGAAATTCATCAACACCCTTCAATCATCCAAACCCTACTTAACTCCAAAATAATAGAACCCTTACCTGGTAACTTGAAGGAATAGGTAGAAATCACTAAGAATACAACTAAAATCCTTGCACTTGGTGTAGAGATTGAATGTAACGCCTCAGATTCGACGACTGTCCTCACTGTATTAAGACAGGTCTTTCCAGCGTGCTTATGTCCTCACTCACACGCATCCTGGGAAACTTCCCAGGAGGTCACCCATCCCAAAATTGTCCCAAGTCAAGCACGCTTAACTTCGGAGTTTTTATGTGATTAGCTACCGAAAAGAAGATGCACCTTCGTGATATGAGTAGTACAAATCAAATCTTTTAAGCCCTCTTCAACTGTACAGTCCATTACATTGAACAGTCTCAGAATCCCTCTCATTCCCGTGTGGGTCGGTTCATTCATTTTCCCTCCACCTAGAAGCCTGCCAGGAGCCGCTCATTGTCCGTGCAACTGATGGCACCGGCGATCATCCCCCGCCCTCTTCGGCCCCGGGCCTCACATGCCCACCAGTTTCCGCTTGGTTCGTCCCCGAACCACACCGTACTAAGAGAGGTCGTGTAGAACCCGTAAATCAGTCTACGTATAAGCCATGCATAATTCTAGATTTTTAAATTTAATTGACTTCATTGCATGATTATTTTAAATGCATTTCTTTGAAGTTAATTATTTTATTATTTCAGTTCAGTAGTTTGATTTTTAGCATTTCAGTTATTTCAGTGAGGTCGGACCGGAGTTGGAGTTTTGAGATAGAATTTAAGATTCGAGAAATATTTCCAGAAGTTAATTTAGCTAGCAACTAAGTTCATTTAAGTTAGAAAGGGAGGTTTGAGGATTTAATTTAATTATTTGAGGTGATTAAGAAATGAACTCATTTAAGTTATTTAATTAAGGGGTTAGCTCACTAAATTATTTAAAGGATTAGTAAGGCTTTCAAGGATTATTAGTTGACTAGATAACCAACACTTCCCACTCATTTTATTAGCACAATTTCGGCCCCATAGTTGCTAGGCAACTCAATTGCCAACTCATCAACCTTTTGACCATTTCTTTGCATGTAAGTTGTAGGATAATTCTAGGATTTTTGGGAGCACAATTTAATTAATTAATGGACATATCCTAGACTAGAAAACAAGCTAATAATCGGCCACCCCTCCTAGAAGCTTCCAAGAAGATTTGATAGCAAACCACAATTCAAATTTCAAAGGAGAGTGGACTTTATCTTGATTCATTCCTTATATCTTGCACCCTTTCTCCTCACCTTCCTAACCATTTTTCCCCACTCTTTTTTTTCAAAATCTGAGTGAACTTTTTAAGCTGAGAACTGTGGGAATCCAGTAGGAAAATAAGGGAGAGAAATCGAGTACAAGAAAGGTAGAGAAGCTAGCCACAACGTCTCCTCCGCGCCGAGTCGTCGCATCCTTTCGTTTTTCCATCAAACGAATCAAGGCATGTCTAGATTCTTTCTAAACCTCAATCAAGTCATATTATCATTTATTTTTCAGTACATGATCATGTTATTCAAGGAAAAATCGAGATCCATGTCAAAACTTTCGAAAACAACACAAGATACGCGATGGTACAGTTGCTGGAATTTTACAGCAAGTTGACTATACGTCGGTTTTGTAACGCCCTAGATTCGACGACTGTCCTCACTGTATCAAGACGAGTCTTTTCAGCGTGCTTATGTCCTCACTCACACGCACCCTGGGAAAATTCCCAGGAGGTCACCCATCCCAAAATTGCCCCAAGTCAAGCACGCTTAACTTTGGAGTTCTTATGTGATGAGCTACCAAAAAAAAGATGCACCTTCGTGATATGAGTAGTACAAATCAAATCTTTTAAGCCCTCTTCAACTGTACAGTCCATTACATTGAACAGTCTCGGAATCCCTCTCATTCCCGTGTGGGATCGCTTCATTCATGTTCCCTTCACCTAGAAGCCTGCCGGAGCCGCTCATTGTCCGTGCAACTAATGGCACCTTCGATCACCCCCCGCCCTCTTCGGCCCCGGGCCTCACAGGTCGGCTCTGATACCAACTGTGAAGGCCCGAAAATCCTTGCTTGAAAATCTGAGCAAAATTAAATTTTTTTTTTTAAATAATTAAAATGTCATATTCATAATTAAACCGATAAACAAAGTTTGATAGTCAAAATGGCAGCGGAAGAAAATATTTGTTTGCGAAATACAAATTTAAGAATATCCAACAACTGATAAAAATTGTTTGAGGAATAAAATAATAAATGCTGAACTGAGGTCCTCGGGTGCCACTACTGCCGACCCAAGCTGGCTCACTGGTCCCCGCCCTCGGCCCTGACCTCATCGGTACCTACAACAATCAAGTCTAGTGAACCTAAAGACTCAGCATGCATATATCGTAGGTAACGAGTAAAATATAATTTGCATGGATAAAATATCATGTCATGAGGCATTCTGAAAATAACTTGTACTGAGCAATTATAATACGTGCATGACTGAATTAAATATCATAGTAAAAATGTTTGCTCCTTGGAGCCCTGTACTGAAATGACTGATAATAATTTTCGGTTGAGATTATGGTCTACGCATGTGGCCCCTGCACTGAACTGAACTGATCGGTAACTGGCTACCGGGGAGTATCAAACTGAACTGAACTGACCGGTCACTAGCGACCGGGTAAAATAATGCTCCCATAATAGTGAATTGACCACAAGCAATATCGCATAAATCTCAAAAATAAGTATTTTCTATTTTTATGCACGTAATATAATTAAATGGCATAATGAAAAATCCTGTACTATTTTACCAACTGGATTGGATCGTCCCCAGGCTCGCTGAGACCTAAATATGCCATCAAAAAAATATGCAATAGATTTTTCTTGACCAAACTATGCAATTAAGTGTGAAAATGCGACAATTACTACTAACGACTTCGTATTTCATCATGACTCCGAACCAACGCGAACCAACACTGAACCAACGTAACGTCATGATTAAAATACCCTTAAAATTATGAATTTATGCTCCTAAAATGATGAGGGTCGAAATTTAGGTGAAATGGAGGCCAAAACATGAAATGCTCTTTCGAGAGTCAATTTGGCACATCGCACCGTAAATTCTCGTACGACTTCAAAAATGATCCGAATCACAAACGGCCAAAAAAATGGCCTTCTAACTCGATGAGGCACTGTTCAGTCCAAGGCCATAGGCTAAAAGCCAACCAAGAACTCGAACGAGCCTCCGAACCGTCACAACAAGTTGCTGTCAAATTCCAGCAGTTGTGCAATCGCGTGTCTTGTGTTGTTTTTGAGACTACCGGCCATTGGGGGCATGAACCACCATCTAGAGACTCTTACCAAAATCCCAAGGAATTATTTGAACCATGGCTAAGGGCCCTAGGCCAGCCACAATTCGAATTATTCCAGCAACATCAGAAAAGTTCCACCCGAGAGCACCTTCGCGCGCGTGAGGGGTGTTTTGCTTTGCTTGCTGTCTCGACTCATTCCAGTGGCCATTTGATTGACCATGGGACGATCTAGACATCCAGTGGTAGGGTATGAACCGTGGCTAAGGGCCATAGGCCAACCAAGATCCATACCATTCCACAAAACTTGAAACAACACATGCTGTCAAATGAAGGGGTCGAAGGGGGTGCAGGGCTGTTCTTGCATTTTAATTGAAAACCGATTCACCGTGGACCAAGCCACCAAAAGGGCGACTTAGTCACGTCTTAGACATGCTAGGGAAGGGATCTAACCATGGCTAAAGGCCCTTAGGGTAGCCAAGATCAGATCCTTTTCCTTTGACAGCACACACAGAATTTTCGAAGCACAACAATGGCAACGATGGTGAGTTGCTGTCATCTTCGGTTTCTCTCATGCATGGGGCTGAAATAATGGACCAAAGTTGTCCTAATCCATCCTAGAACATGTCTAGATGTAGCCTTGGGAGCCTGGAACCGAACCAATACCTGAAACTCACAAAACCAATGAAACCGTGAAGCTTGTCATGAAACCGAGATCTGCATGTTTTGGTTTTTCTGAAAATTTTTGCCATGTTTCGGTTTTTGCACATAAAAGATGATCATTTAATGTTAAATAAATGATAATAGGACTTGATTGAGGTTTGAAAGGAATATAGACATGCCTTTGATTTCGTTTGAATGAAAAACGAAAGAATACGACGACTCGGCGCGTAGGAGACGGAGTTGCTTCTCTTGTTTTCTTTCTAGTTTTTCCTCCTTGTTTTTACCCTAGGGTCTCACGGTTTTCAGTGCTGAAGGAGGCTGGAATTTTCCAGATTATGGAGTGGGAGGGAGTCTAGGAAATTAAATGGGAAGATACAAGATAAAGGGAAGGGAAAATATTCTTTCTATCTACTAGTTTGAGTGATAAGGAAAAGAATGATATCAAAGATTTTTCTTCGGGATACTAGAGGTGTATATGGGCGATTTTAAGGTCTAGGTGCAAGGGAGAATTGGTTTAATTAAATCTTGGTAGTGATTTAAAAGTTGGGGAGGATAAATCCATCTAGAAAAGTTAAGGGGATAAATAAAGAATGAGTTGAAAAAAAATCACAATTAAATCTTAAAAAAAAAAAAGGAGCATGGCCGATTTTTATCTAGCTAGGTGGGGTGGGATCTTGCTCAATTAATTATCATGGAAGATTTGTTGTGATAAAACTATTTCCCAATAAAATTGGATAGGGAAGACTATTAATTAAATGGGTTGTCAAATAAACTTTTAAATCAAATCATAGGGGCCGAAAATTATAATAAAAGAGGTGGGGAAAATATTTCTTAAATATTGAACTTTAAATCTTTAGTGTATTATCTACTCATTAAATATTTTAAAGAATTGAGGAATTAATTATTGAACTCAATTTACTACTTATCTCAACTTATTTAAATAATTCCTTAAACCTTCTTTTACAATAAATTTACTCATTATTTATCTTTAAATAAATTTTGGAAAAATGTTTCTTACTAGTAAATTTTATCTCTTTACTCCAAATCCGGTCCGGCCTCACCGAATTAACTGAAAAGAGAAAAATCTAAGCTACTGGATAAAATAATTAACTTCAAAGAAAACACTTAAATACTCATGCAATGAAGTCAATTAAATTTAAAATACTAGAATTATGCATGGCTTATACGCAGTCTAATTACGGGTTCTACAACTCTCCCCCCTTAAAAGAAATTTCGTCCTCGAAATTAGAACTCACCGAATAACTCGGGGTAACGATCTCTCATCTCCGGCTCACTCCCATGTAGCTTCCTCCTCTGAATGGTTGAGCCATCTGACTTTGACTCGCTTAACTAGCTTGTTCCGAAGCTTCTTCTCCTGCCTGTCTAGGATCTGCACTGGCCTCTCCTCATAAAATAGGTTCGGAGTAAGCTGCAACGGGTCAAAGTTCAGGACATGCAAAGGGTTTGCCATGTACTTTCTCAGCATGGAGACGTGGAACACATTGTGTACTCCGGCCAGATTCGGCGGAAGAGCAACACGATAAGCTAGCGTCCCAACTCTGTCAAGGATCTCAAAGGGTCCAATAAATCTCGGGCTGAGCTTCCCTTTCTTCCCAAATCTCATGACACCCTTCATAGGTGCCACTTTCACAAAAACATGATCGCCCACTGCAAACTCTAACTCTCTCCTCCGCTGATCGGCATAACTCTTCTGTCGGCTCTGACCAGTCCTCATCCTATCACGGATCTTGACTACTACATCTGCAGCCTGCTGAACAATCTCTGGACCCAACTCTGCTCTCTCTCCTACTTCATCCCAATGAACAGGAGATCTGCACTTGCGGCCATACAGTGCTTCATACGGAGCCATACCAATAGAAGACTAGAAGCTGTTGTTATAGGTGAACTCTACCAATGGCAAGTTCGACTCCCAACTCCCAGAGAAATCAATGACGCAAGCACGGAGAAGATCCTCCAAAATCTGAATAACTCGCTCTGACTGCCGTTCGGTCTGACAAATGCGCCAGCGATCTTCATGGATCTCATGAATCGCGTATTTCAGCCGTATCTCGATCAGTTTGTGATAGTATTCATAGACGACATTCTCGTCTACTCCAAGAATCAGGAGGATCACAGCAGACATCTGACCACAGTGCTGCAGACCTTGCAGAAGCACAAGTTATTCGCAAAGTTCAGTAAGTGCGAATTCTGGTTAGAGAAGGTGGCGTTCTTTGGCCACATCGTTTCTAGCAGTGGTATTGAGGTAGACCCAGCGAAAGTTGCAGCAGTCAGAGATTGGGTTGTGCCTCAGAATGCATCTGAAATCCGCAGTTTTCTTGGGCTAGCAGGATATTACAGGAAATTCATTTAGGGATTCTCCTTCATTACCGTTCCACTCACATCATTGACAAAGAAGAATGTGAAGTTTGTGTGGAGCGATGAGTGCCAGAAGAGCTTCGATACTTTGAAGCAAGCTCTTATTTCAGCACCAGTTTTGGCCATACCGTCAGGGCCCGGTGAGTTTGTCCTTTATACCGATGCTTCGAAGCTCGGTCTTGGCGCAGTATTGATGCAGCATGGGAAGGTGATAGCATATGCTTCTCGACAGCTGAAAATCCACGAGAAGAATTACCCTACCCATGATCTAGAGTTGGCCGCCGTAGTTTATGCATTGAAGATTTGGAGGCACTATTTGTATGGAGAGAAGTGCCAGATCTTTACCGACCACAAGAGCCTCAAGTATTTCTTTACGCAGAAGGAGCTGAATATGCGTCAGAGGCGTTGGTTGGAGCTTGTGAAAAACTACGACTGTGACATTAGCTACCACCCGGGTAAAGCTAATGTAATAAATTTTGGAAAAATGTTTTCTTACTAGTAAATTTTATCTCTTTACTCCAACTCCGGTCCGGCCTCACCGAATTAACTGAAAAGAGAAAAATCTAAGCTACTGGATAAAATAATTAACTTCAAAGAAAACACTTAAATACTCATGCAATGAAGTCAATTAAATTTAAAATACTAGAATTATGCATGGCTTATACACAGTCTAATTACGGGTTCTACATTGAAGGAGAGAAAACTAGAAAGAAAATGGCATGAATCGATTTTAAGGAAAAGGGAGAAGGTTAGAATGAAGTAGAAGCCTCTAGAATCATGTTATAAGCCTTCAATCCCTTAAAAACGTGTTTTAAAAAAACAATTTCGCATGTCTAGCGCCGCGGCGCCACTGCGCCTGCTTTACGGCGCTGGGAGCGCCGCGGCGCTGCTAGGCAGCGCCTAGGCGCCAGGGTTACGGCCCTGGCAGCGCTGCGGCGCTGCTAGGCGCTGCCACCTGCACTCCACAACAGTGCTCTGCGCACAGCTCCAACAAAGATCGCTTCCGAAACGACTCTTTCCTTCATAATCTGGAAAAGTGGTGAACAAGAAAGTTGTAGCTCTATGTCTTGGCTTGCATCTCCAATTGGCCACATGTCATTTGAAGGTATGAGTAAAACGTTATGCTCAATCTCCCAACATGTGTCAATACAGAAGCAACGATACACATGACACACTTCGGGCAACTTTTGGCTCGTCTCCCCTAATGATTTGAACAAAACTCAAAACATGAAAGTTATAGCCTTATATCTTATCTTTCCAATGAAAGTGGCCTAACATCAATTGGATCAATATACAAAACATTATGCTAAAGACCACAACTACTGCCACATTTTTCATACCGTTTCTGCGCTTCAATTTCCTATTTGGCTTAAGATCAATTTTCTATTCTACCCATCCACTTCCATAATCATCACCAACTATGAACATGATTCCAAAACAATAACCATAAACAATGACCATATAACAATCATTCCAATAAACATATTTACAACCATCACAATATCCATAACCATAACCAATAATCATTTCCACCATAACCATTAAAATATTTAAAACCATATCTTATCACCATAAATCATAAACAACACTATAAACTATAACATGACAAAAAGGTCGGGATATTATAATCTCCCCTCCTTATAAAAATTTCGTCCCCGAAATTTGCTTACCGTCGAATAAAGTTGGATAACGATGTTTCATCTCCTCTTCCGGTTCCCATGTTGCCTCTTCAATAACATGATTCCTCCAAAGAACTTTGACAAGGCCAATTTATTTATTTCTCAACACTTTAACTTTGCGATCAAGAATTTGAACCGGTATTTCCTCATAGCTTAGGTTAGGCAAAAGATCCAATGAATCATACCGAAGGACATGAGATGGATTAGAAAGGTACTTACGTAGCATAGAAACATGAAATACGTTGTGAACTCGATCAAAGTCCGGTGGCAATGCAAGACGATAGGCTCGGTCTCCAATCTTCTCAAGAATTTCAAATTGCCCAATATATCGAGGACTTAACTTACCTTTCTTGCCAAATCGCATAACTCCTTTGAGAGGAGCTATCTTAATAAATACATGATCACCAACCTCGAATGCTAAAGGTCGTCGTCGAACATCGGCATAACTCTTCTGTCGAGACTGAGCGGTCCTCATTTGTTCTTGGATCAATGCCACAACATTTGCTGTTTGTTGAACCAACTCCGGGCCCAACATCTTCCTTTCACCTACCTCTTCCCAAAACAAAGGAGATCGGCACTTTCTTCCATATAAGGCTTCATAAGGTGCCATGCCTATAGAAGACTGGTAGCTGTTATTATACGTGAACTCCACCAAAGGCAACTTGGAATCCCAACTTCCCGGGAAATCAATCGTACAAGCCCTTAGCATATCTTCGAGAATTTGGATAACCCTTTCTGATTGACCGTCGCTTTGAGGATGGTAGGCGGTACTAAAATCCAATTTCGTTCCCAAGGCTCTATGCAAACTCTTCCAAAATTCTGATGTAAACCTTGGATCACGATCTGAAAACTATCGATACCGGTATTCCATGAAGTTTCACAATTTCCTGAATATAAGCCTCAGCATATTGATTCATAGAATACGTCGTCTTGACAGAAAGAAAATGTGATGACTTGGCCAATCGATCCACGATCACCCAAATAGAATTGAAGCCTTTCTGCGTCTTTGGTAACCCAACAACAAAATCCATAGTTATGTGCTCCCACTTCCATTGCGGTATAGGCAAAGATTGCAACAATCCTGCCGGTCTTTGGTGCTCAATCTTAACCTTGCTTGTACGTACTAATCAAAAAGTCACGAAGGTACGTCGGTAAGGAAAATGTAGTGACCGACGCACTGTCACGAAGGTACGTACTAATCTCTACCTTGGAGTCAAAAGTTTTGGGGTTTGAGCGTGTGAAGGAATTGTATGTGCTAGATGAGGACTTTAAGAGTTTGTTTGAAACTTGTATGCATGGTCCACATGATAAATTTTATTTGTATCATGGTTTCTTGTTTAGAGAAGATAGGTTGTGAATCCCAAAATCATCCATTCGTGAGCTACTTGTGAGGGAGGCACATGGGGGTGGCTTAATGGGACATTTTGGTGTGGCTAAAACTTTAAGTGCATTGCATGAACATTTCTATTGGCCACACATGAAACGTGACGTTGAGGGTGTTTGTGATAAGTGCATTACTTGCCACAACTATGATTAAAATCAAATCGCGCCCTCAATTCACTGACGAACAAAGAATCGTTGTTGTCCCGATCTTTTGAATCAAGTGTGTGTGTTGTGATTTTCACCTCTAAACTATGAAAAGTCTAGCAACGAATAATCACGAGATAAACAACCGAGATTATAACGAACCTTCGAAGAACAAGTCGACGACAATCCGCACAAGCACGATCGACAAACGCCACAAAGTTAAAAACTTTGATAAGTTTGATTTTTGAATAACAAAGCGAAGCTTTGAAAAGTTTGAGAGAAAACTCTAAACTTTGATAAAATATCCAATAATGAATCTGAAAAGTTCTCCAAAATTTTGTGCAACATATGTTTATATCAAAAGATAACAAAAAAAAATCTAGTTGCCATAATAATTAAAACTCTAACTAGGAAACTAGGATTCTTCCCGAAACTGACTCGCGCTCGGGCGGTAGAATATTACCGCTCGAGCGCCAAGGCTTCTGTACTACTCGCGCTCGGACAGTAAGTATGGCGCTCGGGCGGTAATATTTGACCGCTCGGGCGCCGATGCTGCTGGACTCAACTTCATCTATCACTTGAATAATGTTCTTGCGACTTCCAAACTCACTTCCATGCATCAAAAACCCTCCAGCACTTTGCACCTCGCTTGTAAGACCTTCTTCATTGCTCATAAGTCCGTGCAACGCTTCCTTGAACTTCTTCAATCGTCCCCTCGTGATTGGTCCCTCCGGCAACTCCAAAGGGTCCCATGCTTTCCTTGGCGCCTGACCATCCATGTTCGCATCAAATTTTTCTCTTCAACTCTAATAACTGAGTGTCCAGCTGTTGTTCCTTCAAAATTCGATCAAATAAGGTTGAGTGGAGAACTAGTGCAGATAATCGAGCAACTGTACCTGAAGATACCAAATTGATCTCATTTCTTTGCAAATCAAACAACAAAGGTTTAGAAATCATGGAACCCAATAATGAACTTGATTTGCGACTCAAAGCATCCGCAACCACATTAGCTTTACCAGGATGATAGCTAATGGTGCAATCATAATCCTTTACCAATTCCAACCATCTCCGCTGCCGCATATTCAATTCCTTCTGCGAAAATAAATAACTCAAACTTTTGTGATCTGTAAATATTTCACATTTCTCACCATAAAGGTAGTGTCGCCAAATCTTTAAAGCAAAAACCACTGCCGCCAACTCCAAGTCATGAGTGGGATAATTTTTCTCGTATTCCTTCAACTGACGAGAAGCATATGCTATCACTTTCCCACGCTGCATCAGTACTGCACCTAACCCCTGCTTTGAAGCATCTGTATATACAACAAAATATTGAGTACCAGAAGGAAGTACTAATACATGGGCAGACGTTTTCTCAGAAATAAATGTATGAGAAGCACCAGTATCAATCAATATATAAGAAGAGTAACCAGAAATAAAACAGTTACTTGCAACAACATCATCTGGTGCCTCCTGAGCCTGCTCCTCTATCAAAGCGAATACTCTGGCATGCTTTCTAGGAGGCTGGCTCAATATCTGGCTACATCCGGGCCTCAGCTGTGACTGAGTTGGGGTTGGCTGGAACGAATGAACAGCGGCGAGTCATCTATCAGTCTGTGCCGCTGATCCAGATGATTCGGCTCCTTGGGATCTTTGGGAACCTCTCTGTGGACACACCCTAGCAAAGTGTCCCGGTTGTTTGCAGACGTTGCAACTACCAGTCACTCCCTGGCATTGCTCGGTCGGATGTCTCCCTCCGCAGGTTCTGCAGTACACTCCAGTATAGCTCTGGCTCTGTCGAGAACCACCCGAGCTAGATGAACTGCTCCCGGTCTTCTTGAATTGCTTTCCTCTAGCTTTCAAGAAGTCCTTCTTTCCACTACTGCTGCTACCACCCTCAATTCTGGGAGGTGGTTGCTGGGGTCTCGGTGCTGGAGGAACATAGGAAGCTCCTTTCTGTCGAATCAGACCAGCTTCTGCTCCTTTGGCTCGGTTCAGGGCATCAGTGAAATTATTCGGTCGCCTTGTGTTCACCAATGTAAAGATCTCGGGGTTCAAACCATTGATGAACTGATCAGCAATAGCTTCTTCATTCTCGGCCACATGTGGAGCAAATCTCAACAAGGTAGAAAACTTGGTCACATATTCCTCAATATTCAGTTGACCCTGCCTCAAGTTTGCAAATTCCGCTCCCTTATCCTTCCTGTACGACACTGGAAAGAATCTCTGATAAAAATCAGTTCAAATAAATTCCAGGTAATAGCTGTACCTCGATGCTCCAAGGCCCCCTTGGTTGTAATCCACCAGTTCTTTGCAACATCATGCAACTGGTGCCCTATCAATTTCACTCTCCGCTCATTAGAGTAGTCCAAAGATTCAAACAGCATTTCAATGTCATCTAACCAGCTTTCACAGTCAACAGAAGTCTATGTTCCTTTCAGGATTGGCGGTTTAAATGACTGAAACCTCTTTAACAGTGTTTCCATCGGTGTTGGTGTCACATCCATTGGAGGATTCGAAGTACTACCCTGTTCTTGTATTCTTCGGGGAGGCATATCTGATTACCAAAAGGATTAGTAACCAAATACAACATATCTGTTTCGGTCCTCCTCTGATCATCTTACTGCTGATCAAGAATTGGTTCTGATTCATTCTCAATAAAACACGTTACCAAATCAAATCAGATAACCAGGTAAACATGCGTTATAAAGCAGTAGAACATGCTAGCAATCAAAAGCAGGAAAGAAACTCAATCTACCCCGCTCACTAGCTCCTATCTCAGTCTAAAGGATCTATCGCAAAGATACCACCTGTTGGGGGGACCCGGACGCTAATCATAATCTTAATCATCATTTGGGACAGTTTAATCACTAATAATAAACAGGGTCTAAATTTTTTTTTTAAAATACAATATGAAATGCGGAACGTAATGGAATTCAATCTAATATACATATCAGTATAAAGGTACAAGTCTTGTACTACATACAATCATTCAACTAAGGTTTAACATCTAAATCTCAAGTGTCTAAACCCTATCTTTAATCAAGTCCGTAGTCTCCACTCTAATCACGATCTGCCTTCATCTCCTCGACCCTGAACCTGTCCCACCTGTTGCCATGCACACATACAAACACGACAATAGCCGGATAACTCCGGTGAGATAAATATCCCGGTATAAACAATGTAAACATGCAGTCATATAAAAGCATATATAAAAGCATGAAACACATATCAATAACATGTATCAACTCTGATACGAATCCTCGTACGAATGAAAGGCAAGCACGAATATATAAATCGCACCCCTCAATTCAATAACAAACAAGGAACGATTATGTTGTCCCGATCTTTTGAAACAAGTAACGATTTTGTGATATTCACCTCTAAGCGATTATAACTTAGCAACAAATATCAACGATAAAACAATTGAATTTCAAACGAACCTTCAAAGAACTTGTTTTTGACAATCCGTGTGAAGAACAATCGACAAACGCCACAAAGATGCAATCTTGATGAGTTTGATTTTGATAAACACAAAGCACAAGCATTGCAAATTGAGAGAAAACTCAAGAACTTTTATCTATCATTCATCATAATTCGTTCATGGTCTGATACACTGAATATATATTTAATAAAGTATGAAAAAGTAGTGTAAAAAGGCTTAATTATGATAACAAGCAAATTTGACACGGAAGTTGACAAAAGACCGCGGGTGCGCTGCAGACTGGACCGCGGGTACGGTGCCGCTTCGGCGAAGTTCAGATGCAAAGGACCGCGGGTGCGGTCCTTTTAGGAGCGCGGGTGCGCTCGCCTTCCGCGGGTGCGCTTTGCCTTCTGACCGCGGGTGCGGTATAGCTTCGGCAATATTCTCTTAAATTTGATTATTATGGACCGCGGGTGCAGTCCCTGAACTGGCGCGGGTGCGCTGTACCTTCGGCAATTGCACTTGAATAACATTCCAAAAACCTCCAATATTATTCCCATGATTCTCAACCTCCTCTAATTAGACATCCAACTTGTAGGACTTCCTTGATAGCTCATCATGAGTCCTTGAAGTGCATCTTTAAACTTCTTGCTTCGTCCCCTCGTTATAGGTCCTTCGGGCAACTCCAACGACTCCCATGCTTTCTTTGGTGCTTGATCAACCACGTTTGCATCATTCTCCCCTTCTTGAAAAGGATTTGTCCTCAAATCTTGATCATCTCCTACATCAAACAACGAAAGATCACTAACATTAAAAGTAGAACTGACATTATACTCACCTGGTAGGTCTAATTTGTAGGCATTGTCGTTGATCTTTTCAAGTACTTGAAATGGTCCATCACCCCTAGGTAAGAGTTTTGAATGTCGCTTTTCTGGAAATCTTTCCTTCCTTAAGTGCAACCACACGCAATCTCCCTGGCAAGCTCATCCAAATTCTTAGAGTACACCAAAAT
The DNA here is from genome assembly GCF_025594145.1 of Primulina tabacum. Lineage (NCBI taxonomy): Eukaryota > Viridiplantae > Streptophyta > Magnoliopsida > Lamiales > Gesneriaceae > Primulina > Primulina tabacum. The sequence continues at coordinate 28,620,896 of NC_134557.1, read as the reverse complement.
ATCATTAATAAAACAATCAAAAATTCATCTAAATACCTCTGAAAGACACGGTTCATTAGTCCCATGAACACCGCTGGAGCATTCGTTAAACCAAAAGGCATGACAATAAATTCGTAATGTCCATACCTGGTTCGGAAAGCTGTCTTTGGTATATCAATATCTCGTACTCGCAGCTAGTGATATCCAGATCTCAGATCGATCTTGGAATAAATAGATGATCCCTGCAACTGATCAAATAAGTCGTCGATACGAGGCAAAGGATATTTGTTCTTTATCGTTGCCTTGTTCAGCTGTCTGTAATCTATACACAATCTCATAGAACCGTCTTTCTTGCGCACAAATAGCACTGGTGCACCCCAAGGAGATACACTGGGTCTGATATATCCCTTGGCTAGAAGATCTTCTAGTTGTGCTTTCAATTCCTACAACTCTATAGGCGCTATCCTATACGGAGCTCGAGATAGGAGCGGTACCCTGGAATAAGATCATACTAAAATCTACCTCTCGGGCTGGAGGTAACCCTGGAATCTCGTCAGGAAATACATCTGCAAACTCCCGTACTACTGGCAAATATGCCAATGTCGGGCTCGATTTCAGTAAGTCTACTGAATAAATAAGGAACCCTTCTGCTCCTTGCTGCAACAATCTACTCATAGTCAGAGCAGATACTAAGGGAATCCGAGATCTGGAACCCTTACCATAGAATTTCCACTCCTCTGTCATTTCAGGTCTGAATCTGACAATCTTGTGAAAACAGTCTACGGTGGCTCTGTACTTAGTCAACATGTCAATCCCGACAATACAATCAAAATCAGATAAACCAAGTACAACACATTCTAAATCGATCTCATGCCCTTCAAAACTTAGTACACAATGTCTAACTGAAGTCACAGATATCAGACCACTTCCCAACGGAGAAGAAATGGACACTACAGTAGACAATGACTCTACAGGCAATGCATGTGTCAATGCAAAACGTTCTGATATGAATGTATGTGATGCACCTGTATCTATCAATACATATGCAGGATAACCGCCAAGAAAACAGTTACCTGCAATCACATCGTCTGGTGCATCTTGGGCTTGCTCCTCGGTCAGTGCAAACACCCGAGCTTGTTGTCTGGGAGGTTGGCTCACTGTCTGGCCACCTCTGGCCCTAGGTTGGGACTGTGTAGGCGTGGGCTAGAAGGAATGGAAAGACGAAGCTTGCCTCTCAGGCTGAGTCACTGATGCTGATGACCCTGCACTCTGAAATCTCTGGGCACCTCTCTGGGGACAAACTCTGGCAAAGTGTCCATGTGCATGCTTATATTACATCTGCCCATCACTCCCTGACACTGCTCTGTGGCAAGTCGGCTCCACAAGTAGTGCAATACACACCTGTCACATCTGTACTCTGGCCAGGACCTCTCTGTCGTGACCTAACTGGAGCTCGACGAACTGCTCCCTGCTCTCTTGAACTGCTTACCCTTAGCCTTCAAAGAATCTTTCTTCCCACTACTACTATTCCACTATCAAATCGAGGAGGAGGTGGTGGAAACCTGTGTGGCGAACGGTGGCGGTCTCTGACCCTAACACTATAGAAAGCTCCTCGCTGCCTAATCAAGCCAGCCTCTGCTCCCTTCGCTCGATTCAGCGCCTCAGAAAAAGTGTTGGGGTCGCCCGTGTTCACTAAGGTGAAAATATCCGGATTCAAACCATTTATGAACTGATCGGCACTGCCTCATCATTCCCTGCTACGTGAGGTGCAAATCGAAGCAAGGACGAGAATTTGGCAACATACTCCTCTATGTTCCATTGCCCCTGTCTCAAGTTGGCAAATTCGGCCCCTTCGTCTTTTCGGTACGACACTGGAAAGAAACGTTGATAAAATTCATCTTTAAAGACTTTCCAAGTAATATCAATACCTCGATGTTCTAAGGCTCGTTTCGCCGTTAGCCACCAACTCTTGGCCACTTCTTGCAATTGATGCCCAACCAGCTTCACTCTACGTTCATCTGTATAGGCAAGTGATTCAAATAACATTTCTATATCATCCAACCAGCTTTCGCAATCCACTGCATTTTCTGTGCCCTTCAAGGTAGGTGGATGGAATGATTGAAATCTCTTGAACAAAGTCTCCATCGGTGTCGCAGTAACGTCCACTCTGAGTACCCGACGTACTACCATGTTTCCTGCACTTGACCTACAGCTGGTTGTGGTATTCTTCTAGGCGGCATATCTGATTACCAAACAAATTAGGATACTATCTATACAATCTGTCTCAGCCTCCTCTGATCATATACCTCTGATCCAGAATCGGTTCTGATTAGTCTTTACAAGTATATGCTGTAAATCAACTCAGATACAATACAACATATAATAGGGAAGGCATTAAATCATGCTAGCACATCAAAAGCAAGGAAGAACACTCGATCTACCCCGCTCATTCTAGTCTATCTCAGTCTACAGAACCTACTGCTCTGATACCACCTGTTGTGGGGACCCGGGCTCTAACTCAATTTTTTTGGGATTAATTGGATCTTTATTCAAAATGTAGGTCAAATTTTTGCTTTTTAACATTAATTCAAATGTAAACACTAAACATAATACTTTCTTTATTAATTGCAAACACATATAATATACATGTCATGTCTTACTACCAACACATCACTAGGGTTTAATACAAACCATAAACTACGAGTAGTACAAATCTAGTACAACATCACTAGTGATCTTCTGCGCCCGTGATCACCACGCTATGTCCATCTCTCATCTCTGTCGTGACCCTGATCTGCCCACCTGTTGTTATGCACACATACAGACATAACAACAGCCGGAAACTCCGGTGAGAACAAATCCCAGTATAAAACATGTATACATGCTGATACGAAATCATAAATCATGCATGAAAACAATAACAATGGCTCCATAGTCTATGAAACCGATCTATCTAAACATGCAACTCAAATCAAATCATGTCCTGACTCGAATCAACTCTACTCTAGGGATCCCGGTGTGAATAAGACGTCACTGTCTGTCACTATCCTCCCAATCGGGGTAACTGTACGTCTTATTCCTAGACTTCGGTCAAGTCTGTATCGAATGTCTGCAATCGGAGTGAATCCGATCCGAAGCGTCGATACCACCGAACATCTAGTTTGGCAAGTCTGCCAATGACTCTCCTATCTCAAAGGCTTGAATATAAATCTATAAACCAGGCATCATCATATCAAGAGATTTAATATAAATCTAGTAACAAATCACAATCATATCAAAAGATAACAATAATTCTAGTATGTGATTTTGTTGGGAAACTCAAACTAAATCTCATTTGAGTTGTGTCTTCCCCAAACAAAACATGAATTATACCTTCTTGTCGTTGAATAAATCAAAGTCTCGCAGTAGGGATATCGAACCTGTCAATCCAAATATGAAATGACAATGTTGAGATGCACAATATCAAATCACAACTCAAACTAATACTAGTATAGCTCAATATCAAATCTTGATACAATGTACGACTGTATAACGGCATAGTTTTCTCGCTACCGGTCCATTCAAATCTCAACATATCTCAACAATCATAATCCTCAACTCATAATCAGCACAATCTATGTGTCATATCTCAAAATCTGCATAAGCTCATGCACATGTAAGCGGGAATGCCATACAAATTTCATACACATCCAATAACCGATCCGTTTACGATTCTACGACATCTATAATCTCAAGAACATATAATCGCAACATATCGGAATTTCCTCCACATAGTTAACTTCAAAACTGCTGAAAAGATATAGAAAGTATACCCTTTTTGAGCCCTTGTCAAGAGGAAAAAAGAATCTCAACTTGATTAAAGTTTGGATATGTAATTCTTTCAAAATCACAACCTTAAGCATAAGGAGTTGAAGCTTCCCCCCCCCCACTCGCTCTCACGTTTTCACTGATGGAAATGGTGAAAGGTGAAGACTCAGCACAATTAGATATATATATATGCCATGTGTCTTCATGGAATTCAAAGGTGGATTTCTCGCATGCAGCACCGCGGGTGCGGTCACTCGTTACCGCGGAGGCGCTATTCCCAGCGGCATGCCTTTCATTTTCTGAAATTCGACGACCGCGGGGGGGTTGCGGTACATATAAGACTGCGGGTGCGGTGACATTACCGCGAGTGCGGTGTCATTTCTGTAAATAATTTCCAACACTCTCTGTCCATCAACCGCGGGTGCACCTCGTTCTTGGGAACCGCGGGTGCGGTGACCCTACTGTAACATGACTAATTTTCCTGTCCATGCACCGCGGGTGCGGTGCTTCTCTAGGCGCGGGTGCGGTCCCTTTCTTCAAGCAACACTTCATCTTTTCATTTATCGACATACAATCTAGGGCATTACATTTCTCCCCCTCTTAGATATTAGTTCGTCCTCGAACGTGAAATCAATTAATCAAAGTATGTACGAACAGCAGTAAAGTCAAAAGCTGAATAAATACTCACATCATGAGAATACTCGGGATATTTATGTTTCATATCTGCTTCTGTCTCCCAAGTCGCTTCCTCGGTGCCATGACGACTCACTGGACTTTCAATAGGGAATAGTCTTCGTTATGAGCTGTTTTTCTTTCCGATCAAGAATCTGTATCGGTTGTTCAACATAACTCATGTCTGATCTAGCTCAGCTTCGTCAGGCTGAATGAGATGAGAATAATCTGGCAATGTATCTACGCAGCATCGATACATGAAAAACATCATGTATCCCGGATAGAGACGGAGAAGAGCCATCGATATGCTCGATCACCAATCTTTTCAAGAATCTCGTATGGACCGATGTATCTAGGAGACAATTTCCCGCGTTTGCCAAATCGGACAACGCCTCTGAAAGGAGAAATCTTCAAGAATACTCTGTCTCCCTGTTCAATACTAACGGTCTACGTCTGAGTCTATTGGCATACTTGGGCCTGTCTATCCTGTGCCGTCTTCATTCTTTTCTGAATGATCTCACCTTCTCAGTCATTTCCCGAATCATATCAGGCCCAAATTCTTGTACTTCAGATATATCATCCCAGTACAACGGAGATCTGCACTTCTTGCCATACAATGCCTCAAACGGTGCCATCTCTATGCTCGTTTGATAGCTGTTGGTGTACGAGAATTCACATAACGGTAGTGAATCTTGCCAACTAGTGCCGAAATCTAGCACTACCGCTCTCAACATGTCCTCTAAAGTCTGGATAGTCCTCTCTGACTGTAGAACCGTAAATCAGTAGACGTATAAGCCATGCATAATTCTAGATTTTTAAAATTTAGTTGACTTCATCGCATGATTATTTTAAATGCATTTGTTTGAAATTAATTATTTTATATTTCATTGTAGTGGTTTGATTTTATCATTTCAGTTATTTCAGTGATGCCGGACTGGAGTTGGAGTTTTGAGATAGAATTTAGGATTTGAGAAATATTTCCAGAAGTTAATTTAGCTAGCAAGTAAGTTAATTTAAGTTAATAAGGAGATTTGGGGATTTATTTATGCAACTTGAGGTGAGTAGAAAATAAGCTCATTTGAGTTACTTAATTAAGGATTTATTCAATAAATTAATTAAGGGATTAGTGAGGCTTTTTAGAGTTATTAATCTAGTAAATAAACAACACCCCACATTCATTTTATTAGTAGATTTCGGCCACCCCTTGGTTACTAGAGGATTCAATTGCCAACTCATCACTTGACACATTCTTTGCATGTAATTAGTAGGATAAATCTAGGATTTTTGGGAGCACCATGTAATTAATTAGTGGACATATCCTAGTCCTAGAAACAAGAGAGAATTCGGCCACTTACATTCTAGAACCATCCCACATATCAGTTGATAGCAACAACCAGTCAAAATTCAAAATTTAGGAGACTTAGTCTTGATATGATCCTATTATTGTGCACCCTTCTCCTCACCTTCATAACCATCAATCCCCCCTCCACCACCACCGAAAATAAGACCCCTTTTCAGAGGTAAAAGTTGTGAGGCATAGCTAGAAAAAAAAAGAGAGAAAATCGAGAGCCAAGGAAAGGTAGAGAAGCAAGCCACTCCGTCTCCTCCGCGCCGTCTCGTCTCTTCTTTTCGTTTCTATTTCAAACGATAATCAAGGCATGTCTAGATTTCTTTCAAACCTCAATCAAGTCATATTATCAATTATTTTTCAGTACATGATCATGTTTTATCATGCAAAACACCGAAATACATCAAAGAATTTTCAGAAAATAATGCATGCAGATTTCGGCCCTTTCATGACAAGCTTCACGTTTTTCTGAGTTTTGTTGTTTCAAGTGATTGGTTCGATTCCAGGCTCCCAAGGCGACATCTATACACGTAATACATGCATTAGGATCAGATTTGTCCGTTCGTTCAAGCCCCTGGTTGCTGGAAATTCAGAAATGGACAGCAACCTCTCATTTGGTCCATTATGAGTTTCGAAGTTCAGTTTTGATGGCAAGGAGGAAGGATCTGATCTTGGCTGCCCCAAGGGCCTATAGCCATGGTAAATCACTCCCCTAGCATGTGTAAGACGTGGACTAAGTCGCCCTTTGGTGGCTTGGTCCATGGCTCAGTCGGTTTTAATAAAAACATCTCAACAGCCCCATGTCCCTTCGGCCCCTTCAAATTTCAGCATATGCATTTCGTTTTGGGATTGGCTTGGTATGGATCTTGGTTGGCCTATGGCCCATAGCCACTGTTCATACCATGGCTCTAGATGTCTAGATCGTGCAATGATCAATCAAATGGCCACTGGAATGACGCAAGACATCGATCAAAGCAAAACACTACACACGCATGCACGTTGGTTCTCGTTGGAGTTTCGGCTGAGTTATGGTGTGACGCGGGATTGTGGCTGGCCTAGGGCCCTTAGCCATGGTTCAAATCACTCCTTGGGGATGTTGGTAAGAGTCTCTGGTACGTGGTTCACGCCTCCAATGGCCGGTAGTCTCGAAAACAACACAATGTTACGCAAGGGTACAGTTGACTGGAATTTTACAGCAAGTTGCTGTGCCGTTTCGGTGGCTCGTTCGAGTCGTCGGTTGGCTTTTAGCCTATGGCCTTGGATTGGACATGCCCCTTTGAGTTGGGAAGGTCATGTTTTCAACCGTTCGTGATTCGGAATCATTTTGAGGTCGTACGAGAATTTACGGTGAGATGTGCCAAATTGACTCTCGAAAGAGCGTTTCGTGTTTTGGCCTCCATTCCACCTAGATTTCGACCCTATCATTTTAGGAGCATTATTTATGATTTTCAGCGTATATTAATCATGACTATACGTCGGTTCGGTGTCGGTTCAGGTTGGCTCGGAGTCACGATTAAATGCGAAGTCATTAGGCGTCATAGTCGCATCTTTTGAACTAAATTGCATAGTTGGTCCAAGTTAAGCTATTGCATAGTTTTCATGGCACAGTTAGGTTGCAGCGAGCCTGGGGACGATCCAATCCAATCCAGTTGGTAAAATTACGGGACATTTTCATTATGCCAGTTTAATTATTTACGTGCATTAAATAGAAAATGATTATTTTTGAGATTTATGCGATATGGCTTGTGGTTGCATTCACTATGTGGGAGTGTTATTATTATACGGTCGCCAGTGACCGATCAGTTCAGTATGGCACCACCCGGTCGCCAGTGACCGGCCAGCTCAGTTCAGTTTCAGCCTCCTCGGTAGCCAGTTACCGATCAGTTCAGCTTAGTGCAGGGGCCACATCTTGCCCCGGGATGTAGGGGTATCTGACCTGCTACTTTATGAGATTGCCGTCTCCAAGGCCTTAGCCACAGAGCAGGATCAGCGGGATATCGAGAGGGATCGCCAGGGCAAGCGCCCAGTCCAGGGCACCACAACCGCCCTCCTCCTCATCAGCATCAGCAACAGAATAGAGGCCTTTTCATGGACCGCCCCGGAACCGAGGCCAGCAGCAGCAGCAGCGAGCAGCAACAGCAGGGACGCCCAGCCCCGAGGACTCAGGAGCACCTCGTCTGTCTCAGGTGCTCACGTCGCCATCCTGGAGCATGCATGGCTGGCTCAGGAAAGTGTTTTAAGTGCGGCAGTCCAGACCCACATGTTGCTGCAGTGCCCTCAGAGGAAATCTGCCTACTCAGGGCAGGGTTTTTGCTCTCCATGCCGCGGAAAACCAACCCTGAGACTATGTTGTTGACATGTACCTTTAAACTTTAAGTTATTATTTGAATTTCCGTGCTTTGGGAATAAGGATTAAGATTGAACTTAGAACTGTGATAGGATTGCATGCTCTACTCAGTAGTATTTTGGAGATTTAAGTTAGAAGAACTTTGACCATTGCATGTATATAAGTTTAGTTCTTTTAACTACTGGATTCAACTTAGAGCTCCGCTCTTTCAGGGAGAATTTCTTATATCTGGTTCCGCTACCAAGGCATTGATAGAATCAGGGCCACTCCACTCGTTTATTTTCGTAGGTCTTTGCAAACTTTCTCAAGATCCAGACCATTGGGCTAGATACAGCCTTTTCAGTAGTGTTGCCGTCAGGCGAGGAGGATGGCAGCTACCAATGTTATCCGAGATATAGACCTTGAGCTGCACGGTAATCTTGTTTATGCGGATCTGATTGTGCTACCGATGCCGGAATTTGACATCATCCTAGGGATGGACTGGCTATTGAGGAACAGAGTGTTGATAGACTTCCAGCGGAGATCTGTTCTTGTCCGACCGCCTGGAATGGAAGCAGTTCTTATTTGAGCCGGACAGGTACGTTCCGTTACCGCGCATTATTCCTTATGTTCAGGCTAGGAAACTCATGCATAGAGGGTGTCGGGCATTCTAGCGACCTTTTTATCTGTCCCCGAGGAAACCCAGCCAGTCAGCCTCAGATGTTCCGATTGTTAGAGATTTCTTAGACGTTTTTCCCGAAGACGTCTCTGGTATGCCACCCGAGAGAGAGGTGGAGTTTTCCATTGAGCTTATGCCAGGTACGGCTCCGATATCCAAAGCGCCGTACCGACTAGCACCGACAGAGATGGCAGAGCTTAAGAAGCAGATTCAGGAACTTCTCGACATGAGTTCATTCGCCCGAGCTTTTCTCCATGGGGCGCGCCGGTCTTATTTGTGAAAAAGAAGGATGGCTCGATGAGGCTTTGCATTGACTACCGGGAGTTGAACAGGGTTACAGTGAAGAATAAATACCCACTGCCGAGGATTGAGGATCTGTTTGACCAGTTGCAGGGAGCTTCAAGTTTCTCCAAGATAGATCTGCGTTCTGGTTATCATCAGTTGAGGTGGAGAGATGCTGATGTCTCGAAGACTGATTTCAGGACTCGTTATGGTCACTACGAGTTCCTTGTGATGCCATTCGGACTGACGAATGCGCCAGCGATCTTCATGGATCTCATGAATCGCGTATTTTCAGCCATACCACGACCAGTTTGTGATAGTGTTCATAGATGACATTCTCGTCTACTCCAAGAGTCGGGAGGAGCAAAGCAGACATCTGACCACAGTGTTGCAGACATTGCAGAAGCACAAATTATTCGCAAAGTTCAGTAAATGCGAATTCTGGTTAGAGAAGGTGGCGTTCTTGGGCCACATTGTCTCCAGCAGTTGTATTGAGTAGACCCCGCAAAAATTGGCAAGCAGTCAGAGATTGGGTTGTGCCTCAGAGAATGCATCCGAGATCCGCAGTTTTTCTTGGGTTGGCAGGATATTACAGGAAATTCATTCAGGGATTCTCATCCATTGCCATTCACTCACAGCACTGAATCAAGAAAAAATGTGAAATTTGTGTGGAGCGAGGAAGTGTCAGAAGAGCTTCGATACTTTGAAGCAAGCTCTTATCTCAGCACCCGTTTTGGCATGTACCGTCAGGATCTGGTGAGTTTGTCCTTTATACCGATGCTTCGAAGCTTGGTTTAGGTGCAGTTTTGATGCAGCATGGGAGAGTGATAGCGTAGCTTCTCGACAGAATGAAAATCCATGAGAAGAATTAACCTACCCATGATCTGGAGTTAGCAGCCGTAGTTTTTGCTTTGAAGATTTGGAGGCACTATCTGTATGGAGAGAAGTGTAAAGATCTTTACCGACCACACAGAGCCTCAAGTATTTCTTTACGCAGAAGGAGCTGAACATGCGTCAGAGGCGTTGGTTGGAGCTTGTGAAAGACTACGATTGTGACATTAGCTACCACCCGGGTAAAGCTAATGTAGTTGCGGATGCTTTGAGCAGGAAAGTCGCAGTGATGGCTCATTTGACGATTGCAGAAACCTCTTCAGATTGAGATGCAGAGGTTGACTTACCCTCGAGGTAGAGTTCCTCGTTATCTACCTTGACTATCCAGTCTCCTTTTGACCGTATTCGCAGTGGTCAGGCAGCAGATGAGCAGTTGGCACAGTGGAAGAAGAGAGATGAAGCCAAGGGCAGTGTTTGTATTCAGTCAGCGACGGTATTGTGAGATACCGAGATAGGATATGGGTTCCTAGCAGTGATTCTATCCGAGCAGACATCTTATCAGAGGCCCATACGTCCCCGTACTCCATTCACCCTGGGAGTACGAAGATGTACAAAGATCTGCAGCTATTGTATTGGTGGCCAGGGATGAAGAAGGACATCAGGCGTTTTGTATCCGAGTGCCTGACTTGCCAGTTAGTGAAGGCCGAGCATCAGAGACCAGCAGGTTTGCTCAAGCCTCTTCCTATTCCCGAGTGGAAGTGGGAGAACATTACCATGGACTTTGTGACCGGATTGCCGAGGTCAGCCAGAGGATCGAATGCTATCTGGGTGATTGTAGATCGTCTTACCAAATCAGCGCACTTCTTGCCTATTAAGACGACTTTCACCATGGTTCAGTATGCAGAGCTGTATATCCGAGAGATAGTCCGACTCCATGGTATTCCAGTTTCTATCGTATCCGACAGAGATCCCAGATTCACTTCCTCGTTTTGGAAGAGTTTGCATTCGACTTTGGGTACGAAGTTGCTGTTTAGCACAGCTTTCCATCCGCAGACAGATGGCAGTCGGAGCGAGTTATTCAGATTTGGAGGATTTTCGCGCTTGCGTCATTGATTTCTGGGAGTTGGGAGTCGAACTTACCATTGGTAGAGTTCACCTATAACAACAGTTTCCAGTCGTCTATAGGTATGGCTCCGTATGAAGCACTGTATGGCCGCAAGTGTAGATCTCCTGTTCATTGGGATGAAGTAGGAGAGAGAGCAGAGTTGGGTCCAGAGATTGTTCAGCAGGCAGCAGATGTAGTAGTCAAGATCCGTGATAGGATGAGGACTGCTCAGAGCCGACAGAAGAGTTATGCCGATCAGCGGAGGAGAGATTAGAGTTTGCAGTGGGCGATCATGTCTTCGTGAAAGTGGCACCTATGAAGGGTGTCATGAGATTTGGCAAGAAAGGGAAGCTCAGTCCGAGATTCATTGGACCGTTTGAGATCCTGACAGAGTTGGGACGCTAGCTTATCGTGTGGCTCTTCCGCCGAATCTGGCCGGAGTACACAATGTCTTTCACGTCTCCATGCTGAGGAAGTATATGGCAAATCCTTCGCATGTGCTGAATTTCGAGCCGTTGCAGCTTACTCCGAACTTATCTTATGAGGAGAGACCCGTGCAGATCCTAGACAGACAGGAGAAGAAACTTCGGAACAAGTTGGTTAAGCGAGTCAAAGTCAAATGGCTCAACCATTCAGAGGAGGAAGCTACGTGGGAGTCTGAGCCGGAGATGAGATCGATACCCGAGTTATTCGGTGAGTTCTAATTTCGAGGACGAAATTTATTTAAGGGGGGAAGGATTGTAGAACCCGTAAATCAGTAGACGTATAAGCCATGCATAATTCTAGATTTTTAAATTTAATTGACTTCATTGCATGATTATTTTAAATGCATTTGTTTGAAGTTAATTATTTATTATTTCAGTTCAGTAGTTTGATTTTTAGCATTTCAGTTATTTCAGTGAGGCCGGACGGAGTTGGAGTTTTGAGATAGAATTTAAGATTGAGAAATATTTCCAGAAGTTAATTTAGCTAGCAAGTAAGTTAATTTAAGTTAATAAGGAGATTTGGGATTTATTTAAAACTTGAGGTGAGTAGAAAATAAGCTCATTTGAGTTACTTAATTAAGGATTTATTCAATAAATTAATTAAGGGATTAGTGAGGCTTTTAGAGTTATTAATCTAGTAAATAAACAACACCCACATTCATTTTATTAGTAGTTTTCGGCCACCCTTGGTTACTAGAGGATTCAATTGCCAACTCATCAACTTTGACCATTTCTTTGCATAATTAGTAGGAGGATAATCTAGGATTTTGGGAGCACCATGTAATTAATTAGTGGACATATCCTAGTCTAGAAACAAGAGAGAATTCGGCCACTTACATTCTAGAACCATCCCACATATCATTTGATAGCAACAACCATTCAAAATTCAAAATTTAGGAGACTTAGTCTTGATATGATCCTATTATTGTGCACCCTTCTCCTCACCTTCATAACCATCACCCCCCTCCACCACCACCGAAAATAAGACCCCTTTTCAGAGGTAAAAGTCGTGAGGCATAGCTAGAAAAAAAAAAGAGAAAATCGAGAGCCAAGAAAGGTAGAGAAGCAAGCCACTCCGTCTCCTCCGCGCCGTCTCGTCTCTTCTTTTCGTTTCTATTTCAAACGATAATCAAGGCATGTCTAGATTTCTTTCAAACCTCAATCAAGTCATATTATCAATTATTTTTCAGTACATGATCATGTTTTATCATGTAAAAACCGAAATACATCATAGAATTTTCAGAAAATAATGCATGCAGAGTTCGGCCCTTTCATGACAAGCTTCACGTTTTTCTGAGTTTTGTTGTTTCAGGTGTTCGATTCCAGGCTCCCAAGGGACATCTATACACGTAATAGGATGCATTAGGATCAGATTTGTCCGTTCGTTCAAGCCCTGGTTGCTGGAAATTCAGAAATGGACAGCAACCTCTCATTTGGTCCATTATGAGTTTCGAAGTTCAGTTTTGATGGCAAGGAGGAAGGATCTGATCTTGGCTGCCCCAAGGGCCTATAGCCATGGTTAGATCACTCCCCTAGCATGTCTAAGACGTGACTAAGTCGCCCTTTTGGTGGCTTGGTCCATGGCTCATCAGTTTTAATAAAAACATCACAACAGCCCCATGTCCCTTCGGCCCCTTCAAATTTCAGCATATGCATTTCGGTTTTGGGTTGCTTGGTATGGATCTTGGTTGGCCTATGGCCCATAGCCACGGTTCATACCATGCTCTTAGATGTCTAGATCGTGCCATGGTCAATCAAATGGCCACTGGAATGATGCAAGACATCGATCAAAGCAAAACACTACACACGCATGCACGTTGGTTCTCGGTTGGAGTTTCGGCTGAGTTATGGTGTGACGCGGATTGTGGCTGGCCTAGGGCCCTTAGCCATGGTTCAAATCACTCCTTGGGATGTTGGTAAGAGTCACTGGTCGGTGGTTCACGCCTCCAATGGCCGGTAGTCTCGAAAAACACAAGTTTACGCAATGGTACAGTTGCTGGAATTTTACAGCAAGTTGCTGTGTCGGTTCGGTGGCTCGTTCGAGTTCTCGGTTGGCTTTTAGCCTATGGCCTTGGATTGGACAGTGCCCCTTTGAGTTGGGAAGGTCATGTTTTTGACCGTTTGTGATTCGGATCATTTTTGAGGTCGTACGAGAATTTACGGGGCGATGTGCCAAATTGACTCTCGAAAGAGCGTTTCGTGTTTTGGCCTCCATTCCACCTAGATTTCGACCCTATCATTTTAGGAGCATTATTTTATGATTTTTCAGCGTATTTTAATCATGACTATACGTCGGTTCGGTGTCGGTTCAGGTTGACTCGGAGTCATGATTAAATGCGAAGTCATTAGGCGTCATAGTCGCATCTTTTGAACTAAATTGCATAGTTGGTCAAGTTTAAGCTATTGCATATTTTTCATGGCACAGTTAGGTTGCAGCGAGCCTGGGGACGATCCAATCCAATCCAGTTGGTAAAATTACGGGACATTTTCATTATGCGAGTTAATTATTTTACGTGAATTAAATAGAAAATGATTATTTTTGAGATTTATGCGATATGGCTTGTGGTTCATTCACTATGTGGGAGTGTTATTTTATACGGTCGCCAGTGACCGATCAGTTCAGTATGGTACCACTCGGTCGCCAGTGATCGGCCAGCTCAGTTCACTTTCAGCCTATCCCGGTAGCCAGTTACCGATCAGTTCAGCTTAGTGCAGGGGCCACAGGCGTAAAACATAATCTCAACAAAAAATTTTACCAGTTATTTCAGTGCAGGCTCCAAGGAGCAAACATTGTTTTTTTTTCTGTGATTATCAGTTCAGTTATGCACGTATGATAATTGCTCAGTACAGATTATTTTCATTATGCCTCAGGACAGGATATGTTATCTAATGCATATTTTAAATTCAGATTTTTACTCGCTACCTGCGATATATGCATGCTGAGTCTTTAGGCTCACTAGACTTGATTGTTGTAGGTACTGATGAGGCCAGGGCCGAGGGCGGGGACCAGTGAGCCACCTTGGGTCGGCAGTAGTGGCACCCGAGGACCTCAAGCAGCAGTTGTTATTTTATTCCGCAAACATTTTATCAGTCGTTGGATATTTTTAAATTGTAATTTTTGGCAAACTTTATTTTCTTCCGCTGCAATATTTTGAAATATTGAACTTGATTCACCAGTGATTTTATGAATGAGGCCATTTAACTTCTTTTAAAAAGAAAATTTTAAAATTTTCCGCAAATTTTCAAGCAAGAAGTTCTAGGGCACTTTACACTGACTGTCTATCGGTCTGAGGATGATAAGCAGTACTCAGGTGTAATGTCGTACCTAAGGCTTGCTGCAGACTGTGCCAAAAGTGAGAAGTGAATCGTGGATCACGATATGATACGATAGATTTCGGCACACCATGTAATCTAACTACCTCTCTGACATACAATTCTGCCATCTGATCGTGTCGATATGTCATTCTGTATCGAATAAAACACGCTGATTTGGTCAATCTGTCAATAATGACCCAAATCGCATCACAGCCCCGGGATAATCGAGGTAACTTCGTCACGAAATCCATGGAAATATGATCCCATTTCCATTCAGGAATAGACAAACTCTGAAGTAAACCTCCGGGCTTCTTTCTTTCGGCCTTCACCTGTTGGCAATTTAAACACTTAGACACAAATTCGGCAATGTCTGACTTCATCTGTTTCCACCAGAACTGTGTCTTTAGATCGTTATACATCTTTCTGCCACCAGGGTGAATGCTGAACCGACTACAGTGCGCTGCTGACAATATCTGTTGTTTCAACTCTGAAACATCTGGCACTACAATACGGTTATTCACATACAGGACAAAATCACGTACCTGATATTCAGACTGATGTCCTGATCTGACCATCTAAATTGACTGCTGTATATTCTGATCTGTTCTTTGTGCCTCTTTAATCCTCATAATCAAATCTGGCTCAACTTGAATCGAAGCAAGTCTCAGCGGTCTACTATCTGTGTCAAATGCTAAACCAGACAAACAACAATCTTCAACTAAATTCGAAACACCTATCGTCGATAAGGATAGGGCACAAACCTTTCGACTCAAGGCATCTGCTGCTGCATTTGACTTCCCTGGATAGTACTTGATCTCGCAATCAAAATCTTTCAGTAGATCAAGCCATCTACGCTGCCTCATGTTCAACTCTGACTGAGAAAACAGATATTTCAGGCTTTTATGGTCAGAATAAATTTCAAATTTCTCACCATAAAGATAATGATGCCAGATCTTCAAGGCAAATACGATAGCCGCCAATTCAAGATCATGAATGGGGTATCGAATCTCGTGTGGCTTCAGCTGTCTAGAGGCATATGCGATCACATGACCAAGCTGCATGAGAACACATCCCAGCCCTCTGTGAGATGCATCACAATATACAACGAAATCACCAGTACCCGGAGGAATCATCAAGACAGGTGCACTGGTCAGCCTCTTCTTCAACTCTAGGAAACTAGATTCACAATCCGCAGACCACACAAACGGCGCATTTTTCTGTGTCAACTGGGTAATCGGCTTCGCAATACTGGAGAAATCTTTGATGAATCGTCTATAGTACCCTGCTAGACCCATGAAACTGCGTATCTCTGGCACAGAAGTCGGTCTCGGCCAACTGATCACAGCTTCCACTTTACTCCGATCTACAGAAATACCGTCTCCAGATATGATATGACCCAAGAAGACAACCTGTCTCAGCCAAAACTCACACTTTGACAGTTTCGCATATAATCTTTCATTTCTCAATGTTTTCAACACAATTCTCAAATGATTGGCATGCTCGTCCAAATTCTTAGAGTACACCAAAATATCATCAATAAAAACAATCACAAATTCATCTAAATACCTCTGAAAGACACGGTTCATTAGTCCCATGAACACCGCTGGAGCATTCGTTAAACCAAAAGGCATGACAATAAATTCGTAATGTCCATACCTGGTTCGGAATGCTGTCTTTGGTATATCAATATCTCGTACTCGCAGCTGGTGATATCCAGATCTCAGATCGATCTTGGAATAGATAGATGATCCCTGCAACTGATCAAATAAGTCGTCGATACGAGGCAAAGGATATTTGTTCTTTATCGTTGCCTTGTTCAGCTGCCTGTAATCTATACACAATCTCATAGAACCGTCTTTCTTGCGCACGAATAGCACTGGAGCACCCCAAGGAGATACACTGGGTCTGATATATCCCTTGGCTAGCAAATCTTCTAGCTGTGCTTTCAATTCTTCAACTCAATAGGTGCCATTCTATACGGAGCTCTCGAAATAGGAACGGTACCTGGAATAAGATCAATACTAAAATCTACTTCTCGGGCTGGAGGTAACCCTGGAATCTCGTCAGGAAATACATCTGCAAACTCCCGTACTACTGGAAAATCTGCCAATGCCGGACTCGATTTCAGTAAATCTACTGAATAAATAAGGAACCCTTCTGCTCCTTGCTGCAACAATCTACTCATAGTCAGAGCAGATACTAAGGGAATCCGAGATCTGGAACCCTTACCATAGAATTTCCACTCCTCTGTCATTTCAGGTCTGAATCTGAAAATCTTGTGAAAACAGTCTACGGTGGCTCTGTACTTAGTCAACATGTCAATCCCGACAATACAATCAAAATCAGATAAACCAAGTACAACACATTCTAAATCGATCTTATGCCCTTCAAACTGTAGTACACAATGTCTAACTGAAGTCACAGATTATCATACCACTCCCAAGCATGTGTCAAGCGAATCAACTTCTGATATAATGTATGTGATGCACCTGTATCTATCAATACATATGCAGGATAACCGCAAAGAAACAGTTACCTGCAATCACATCGTCTGGTGCATCTTGGGCTTGCTCTTCCGTCAATGCAATACCCTGCTTGTTGTCTGGGAGGTTGGCTCACTGTCTGGCCACCTCTTGCTCTAGCTCTAGGGTGGGACTGTGTAGGCGTGGCTGGAAGGAATGGACAGACGAAGCTGTCTCAGCTGAGTCACTGATGCTGATGACCCTGCACTCTGAAATCTCTGTGCACCTCTCCGGGGACAGACTCTGGCAAAATGTCCCTGTTGCTTACATATGTTACATCTGCCCATCACTCCCTGACACTGCTCTGTGGCAAGTCGGCCTCCACAAGTAGTGCAATACACACCTGTCACATCTATACTCTGGCCAGGACCTCTTTGTCTTGACCCACTGGAGCTCGATAAACTGCTCCCTGCTCTCTTGAACTGCTTACCCTTAGCTTTCAAAGAATCTTTCTTCCAACTACTACTGATTCCACTATAGAATCGAGGAGGCGGTGGTGGAAACTGTGTGGCGAACGGTGGCGGTCTCTGACCCTGAACACTATAGGAAGCTCCTCGCTGCCTAATCAAGCCAGCCTCTGCTCCCTTCGCTCGATTCAGCGCCTCAGAAAAAGTGTTGGGTCGCCCCGTGTTCACTAAAGTGAAGATATCCGGATTCAAACCATTTATGAACTGATCGGTCACTGCCTCATCATTCCCTGCTACGTGAGGTGCAAATCGAAGTAAGGACGAGAATTTGGCAACATACTCCTCTATGTTCCACAGGCCTTGTCTCAAGTTGGCGAACTCGGCCCCCTTTGTCTTTTCGATACAACACGGGAAAGAAACGTTGATAAAATTCATCTTTAAAGACTTTCCAAATAATATCAATACCTCGATGTTCTAAGGCTCGTTTCGCCGTTAGCCACCAACTCTTGGCCACTTCTTGCAATTGATGCCCAACCAGCTTCACTCTACGTTCATCTGTATAGGAAAGTGATTCAAATAACATCTCTATATCATCCAACCAGCTTTCGCAATCCACTGCATTTTCTCTGCCCTTCAAGGTAGGTGGATGGAATGATTGAAATCTCATCAACAAAGTCTCCATCGGTGTCGCAGTAACGTCCATCTGAGTACCTAACATACTACCCTGTTCCGGCACTTGACCTGCAGCTGGTTGTGATATTCTTTTAGGCGGCATATCTGATTAGCAACAGATTAGGATACAATCTCTACATCTGTCTCAGCCCTCCTCTGATCATATACCATCTGATCCAGAATTGGTTCTGATTCAGTCTTTACAAGTATATGCTGTAAATCAACTCAGATACAATACAACATATAATAGGGAAAGCATTAAATCATGCTAGCACATCAAAAGCAAGGAAGAAGACTCAATCTACCCCTCTCATTCTATTCTATCTCAATCTACAGAAACCTACTGCTCTGATTCCACCTGTTGTGGGACCCGGGCTCTAACTCAATTCCTTTCGGGATTAATAGATCTTTATTCAAAAATGTGGGTCAAAATTTGCTTTTTAACATTAATTCAAATGTAAACACTAAACATATATCTTTCTTTATTTAATTGCAACACATATAATATACATGTCATGTCTTACTACCAACACATCACTAGGGTTTAATACAAACCATAAACTACGAGTAGTACAAATCTAGTACAACATCACTAGTGATCTTCTGCGCCCGTGATCACCACGCTATGTCCATCTCTCATCTATGTCGTGACCCTGATCCTGCTCCACCTGTTGTTATGCACACATACAGACATAACAACAGCCGGAAAACTCCGGTGAGAACAAATCCCAGTATAAAACATGTATACATGCTGATACGAAATCATAAATCATGCTTGAAAGCAATAACAATGGCTCCATAGTCTATGAAACCGATCTATCTAAACATGCAACTCAAATCAAATCATGTCCTGACTCGAATCGACTCTACTCTAGGGATCCCGGTGGTGAATAGAACGTCACTTGTCTGTCACCTACCCTCCCAATCGGGGTAACTGTACGTCTTATTCCTAGACTTCGGTCAAGTCTGTATCGAATGTCTGCAATCGGAGTGAATCTGATCCGAAGCGTCGATACTACCGAACATCTAGTTTGGTAAGTCTGCCAATGACCCTCCTATCTCAAAGGCTTGAATATAAATCTATAAACAAGGCATCATCATATCAAAAGATAAACAATAATTCTAGTATGTGATTTTGTTGGGAAACTCAAACTAAATCTCATTTGAGTTGTGTCTTCCCCAAACAAAACATGAATTATACCTTCTTGTCGTCGAATAAATCGAAGTCCCGCAGTAGGGATGTAGAACCTGTCAATCCAAATCTGAAATGAAAATGTTGAGATGTATGTGGATAAAATGAAAAGATGAAGTGTTGCTTGAAGAAAGGGACCACACCCGCAGCCTAGAGAAGCACCGCAACCGCGGTGCATGGACAGAAAATTAGTCATGTTACAGTAGGGTCAACTGCACCCGCGGTCCAAGAACGAGTGCAACCCGCGGTTGATGGACAGAGAGTTGGAAATTATTTACAGAAATGACACCGCAACCCGCGGTGCAAAACGTAACCGCACCCACGGTAATGTCACCGCACCCGCGGTCTTATATGTACCGCACCCGCGGTCGTCGAATTTAGAAAATGAAAGGCATGCCGTGGGCATAGCGCACCCGCGGTAAAGAGTGACCGCACCCGCGGTGCTGCATGCGAGAAATCCACCTTTGAATTCCATGAAGACACATGGCATATATATATATCTAATTGTGCTGAGTCTTCCTTTCACCATTTCCATCAGCTGAAAACGTGAGAGAGTGGGGAGAAGCTTCAACTCGTTATGCTTTAAGGTTGTGATTTTGAAAGAATTACATATCCAAATTTTAATCCAAGTTGAGATTCTTGTTCCTCTTGACAAAGGGCTCCAAAAGGGTATACTTGCTATATCTTTTCAGCATGTTTTGTAAGTTAACATGTGGAGGAAATTCACATATGTTTGTGATTATATGTTTTTGAGATTATAGATGTCGTAGAATCGTAAACGGATCGGTTATTGGATGTCGTATGCAATTTGTATGGAATTTCAGCTTTCATGTGCATGAGCTTATGCAGATTTTGAGATATGACCCATAGATTGTGCTGATTATGAGTTGAGGATTATGATTGTTGAGATATGTTGAGATTTGAATGGACCGGTAGCGAGAAACTATACCGTTATACACTCGAATTGTATCAAGATTGATATTGAGCTATACTAGTATTAGTTTGAGTTGTGATTTGATATTGTGCATCTAAACAATGTCATTTCAGATTTGGATTGACATGTTCAATATCCCTACTGCGAGACTTCGATTTATTCGACGACAAGAAGGTATAATTCATGTTTTGTTTGGGGAAGACACAACTCAAATGAGATTTAGTTTGAGTTTCCAACAAAATCACATACTAGAATTATTGTTTATCTTTTGATATGATGATGCCTTGTTTATAGATTTATATTCAAGCCTTTGAGATAGGAGGGTCATTGGCAGACTTACCAAACTAGATGTTCAGTGGTATCGACGCTTCGGATCAGATTCACTCCGATTGCAGACATTTGATACAGACTTGACCGAAGTCTAGGAATAAGACGTACAGTTACCCCGATTGGGAGGGTAGGTGACAGACAGTGTGACACCTCGACCCGTTAACAATAAAAATAGCAGCGGAATTTAAAATTTTCTTATAAAATGAAGGAAGATTTCAAAATACATCACCATAAAATGTTTAAAAGTAAATAAATGATCATTCAAATGATATAACAAAAATACAAAATATCATTCCTATGATCATGATCCAAAAATACTTGCAAAATAACATCTTCCTTCCAACTTCGTATGCATATGACTCCGGGCCACAATCAACGTCCTGGTCCGTCGCTCTTATCTGCATCACATGAAATAACTGAAATGAGTATAAAACTCAGCAAGTGGAACTCTTACATAGCAATGATACATAGTATATTCTGTAAAACATGGCTTTGAAAACATAAAATACCATCAACTCTGAAACATGTATATCGTAGCAATAGCATAACAATGAGATGATATTTCTCTTTACTATGGTGGATTGATATCAATAGTAACTCTGTCTGTGGTGCTCGTATCCCATCGATAAAAATCGACAACTCTGAGGGATATAAGCCTATGGTCGTTGATCAACTAATTGCATGCAATCTCTGACTATGTATCTATCAATCCATAAAACATTTAAACTCTTTCTTTAGGACATTTTATCAAACACCTTGAATACTATATCTTTGTATTCCCTTTCAATACAATTGAGACATACAATGCCTCCAATAGATATAACAAATGAATCAATACATAACTATGAAGCAAATGAAGGGAATAACACATTACAACCTTTGAAACACAATACATATAACATCATGTGAGCACAAGGGATGAATTTCCACTTACAACCACTTGAAACCTTGATTCTATACTCTTGGTAGCAATCCTACAACAATAAACCATAATTTGCACCATCAATAACCCAATAACCCAACAACAATACCATAAAAGCCAAAGAATCAACACCATCACAAACCCATAACATCTCCAACACCAAAAACTAAGAAATAACCAAACCAAAAGCTTACCTTAGCTTCCTTGATCCAAAATAATCTTGCTCTCAACACAAATAACTAACAAGAAGCTTGAATCAAAGGAAATGAAGAAGGAATGAGAACCCTAGCTCTCCTTGAAGTGAAGAACCGAGAAGAATGGAGGAAATGAGAGAAATGAGGGCAAACACTTGTATTTAAACACTAAAAATACCAAAACACGATTTTAAAAAATCGCTGGCCGCTCGGGCGAACATATTTTTTCCGCTCGGGCGCGGAACTCACGGCCAAAACACAATATTTTCGAACAAGGCCCGCCCGGGCGGACATTTATTCCCGCTCAGGCGCGCACTCTGCGCACTGCCACTCCAAGATCGCTTCTGAAACGCCTCTTCCCTATCATAATTTGGAAAAGTGGTAAACTACAAAGTTGTATCTCTATGTCTTATCTTGAATCCCTCAAAATTTCAGATCAATTGGACGTCTGAGTAAAAAGTTATGCCCATTCTCCCAACATGTGTCACTGGAGGAACGTCGAAACAAACGAAACACTTCGGGGCACTTTTGGCTTACCTTCCACAATGATTTGAACAAAACTCAAAATAAGAAAGTTACACCTCTATGTCTTATCTTTCTAATGAAAATGGCCTCACCTCATTTGGATCAATATACAATTTATCATGAATTTAATCGTAACGCCGCTACAAAAGCACTACACATCATCTATAACCAACCATACTATAAATCATAAATCGAAACTCTTAACATCCAAACTATACCTAAACTTGACCAAGTAGTCAATAAACTTATGAAAACTTAAACTGTACCGTACACCAGGCTTGGCTATTACAGACAGTGACGTCTTATTTCCACCGGGATCCCTAGAGTAGAGTCGATTCGAGTCAGGACATGATTTGATTTGAGTTCCATGTTTAGATAGATCGGTTTCATAGACTATGGAGCCATTGTTATTGCTTTCATGCATGATTATGATTCGTATCAGCATGTATACATGTTTTATACTGGGATTTGTTCTCACCGGAGTTTCCGGCTGTTGTTATGTCTGTATGTGTGCATGACAATAGGTGGGGCAGGATCAGGGTCACGACAGAGATGAGAGATGGACATAGCGTGGTGATCACGGGCGCAGAAGATCACTAGTGATGTTGTACTAGATTTGTACTACTCGTAGTTTATGGTTTGTATTAAACCCTAGTGATGTGTTGGTAGTAAGACATGACATGTATATTATATGTGTTGTAATTAAATAAAGAAAGATATTATGTTTAGTGTTTACATTTGAATTAATGTTAAAAAGCAAAATTTTGACCCACATTTTTGAATAAAGATCCTATTAATCCCGAAAGGAAGTGAGTTAGAGCCCGGGTCCCCACAATAATACCCTTCAAAATACTCTGACAGAATCAATCTCATAATACTGGCTATACAACATCCGTATATACCACTCAATGGCTCATACCAAATCAATATCATTCGCTGTTATCCAATATGTTTATCCCAGTCGAGGATATATTAAATCTTCGGCCCCAAATACCAAGCGTCATCATCCGACGTTGGCGTATTAAGTCTGTCTGGTCTGGGCTATCTTCATTCTCTTCTGAATTAGCTACATTTTCTTTGTCATATCTTTGACCGTATCAACTCCTATCTCAGGTATCTTCGAGATATTATTCTTATACCAAAGAAATCTGCAGTACTCACTGTACAATATATCGTCTGTAACTATCTCATCACTCTTCTGATGGCTATTATCATACTATAATTCATAGGATGACAATAGGTCATATTAACTAGTGCTAGCATCCAGCACTACAACTCCATAATTATCTTCTAATATCTGGGTAGTACACTCTGGCTATCTGTCACTAGGTGGATAATATAGGAATGAATTCATGGTACGTTCTGCCATAATCACAAACTCAATCAAAATCACAATCTGATATAGTCTAGTTCTGCATTCTGATCAATCTGACCATTTCTTTGACATCGATCTTTGTCATCTGGTCATGTTTGTACGTCATCTTGTACAAACTAATAGATATAGATTGAACAATCTGTCAATCACAATCATATTATATCACAATCTGGAAAGTATTGCAGTAATTTCATTACGAATTTCATCGAAATATACTCCCCATGTCTAGTCAAGAATATACAAACTCTGTAATAAATCTTCTGATCTCTATCTTTCTATCTTCATTTATTGGCGGTTCAGACATTTCAGTACAAATTCTGCCAACATTTCAGTATAAATTCTATCATAACTGATTTAATCTGTCTATATCAAAACTGTCTGTCCGAATATTATACATTCTCAGTCACCAGAATGAAAACTGAATTCATTACTGTGCGCTTCTGACCCTATCTGTCATTTCAGATTCGAACTATTTGGTACAAACAAATCAGTTAATAATATAAATTAAAGAAAAATACCTACCTGGTATTCGGTTCTGTTTGTCAATATCAAATTATGTTGTACAATTCTGAAACATTTGACATCACAAGATAACCATTCTCATACCGTAAAATCACATATCTGTCACTCTGATCGATGCTCTGTTCTGATTATTGAAATTAAGCTCTGAACATTCTGATTATATTTCTGATCTACTGAAATTCTCGAATTCAACTCTGATTCGGATTGAACTGTATATAATCTCAACGGTTCACATTGATCTGTATCAACTACGGCTGTAGAAATATAACAATACTCAGGCAGACGCAAAACAACAATCGTATACGAAAATCTGTCAATTCAGAGCAAACATAAATTTCTGACATTTCTGACATTTCTGATATCGGTATTATTCTCAGTCACTGATTCTGATCTCAACTGTGTCAAAATCAATCGGTATACTAACTTCAGATATCGCATATTCTGAATACAATCTGTTTCATGCAGGATTCGTATCTGAATAATTCCTGTATACAATAATCACAATTCTCACAGTATTCAATACAATCTTCAGATATTCTATTCAGTCAATCAGATGCTGTAAGTATATCAAAATGTCATAGATACAACGAGCATGAAATCATCAGAATATCTCTAATTATACTGAAATATGCCACCGAGAAACACTAAATCAAATGTAACTCATGGTCCGTACTCTTCTACTGATCTTTCAATTCTTTCACTTCATTCAGTGACATTCTGCACATTCAATATCATTCAGTACTGAATTCTAATAAAACAAACAGTACCTGATCTCATTTCAATTCTGAAGTCTATCTTTCAATCAGAAGCAAATTCGAAATCTCATCGTGGAATTTCTGTTTATCAACCCTATTTGGTCTGAATCTTATACTTTCCTGAAAGGAATCTATCATAATTTTGTACTTGTTCAGCATATTAATATCAATAATGCAGTCAAATCAGAAATAAAAATGCATCATAATCTAACTCGACCTCATTCTCATCTTACCGTAGTATACAATATTTCACAGAAATCTCTGATATCAATCTTTATTTCCCAACAAGTAAGGGAATCAATACTACAGTACAATCAGACTCAACAGATACAGCATATCTCAATGCAACTCAGTCAAAGATAATCGTAGGGAATGCATTAGTATATATCAATACCTATGCAATATAATCATAAAAGAACAGTACCTGCCACTCTATCATCAGGTGTGTCCGGTGTCTGTTCCTCGGTCTTTCTGCTCCCTAAAATCTTCGGGAATTTCTCTGAAGGCAAACTCTCGCAAAGTGTCCCGGCTGTCTACAAATATGGCAACTACCAGTCACTCCCTGGCATTGCTCTGTGGAATGTCTCCCTCTGCAAATTCTGCAATACACTCCAGTATAACTTGAGCTGGAACCACTGGAGCTATACGAACCACTCAGTCCGCTCCCTAACTTCTTGAATGGCTTCTTTCGAGCTTTCAGCAAATCTTGCTTTCCACTCGTACTGCCCGCGATCAAATCAGAGAGGGAATTGCTGTGTCTGGGGTTGCATCGCACACACCCTTTTTAGTTGTCTAATCAGACTCGCCTCCGCTCTCTTCGCTTTACTCAGGCATCAGCAAAATGATAAGGTCGCTGCATATTCATCAATACAACTATCTTCGAGTTCAATCCTCTGATGAACTGGTCCGCTACAGCTTCATCATTCCCAATTACATGAGGAGCAAAATACAGTAGAGTAGAGAATTTAGCAACATATTCTTCAATATCCAGTTGACCTTGTCTCAAATTCTCAAACTCTGCTTTCTTGTCCTCTCAGTACGACATTGAGAAAAATCTTCGATAAAATTCAGTTCGGAATATTTCCCACGAAATCACTGTACCTCTCTGTTCTAGCATTCTTTTACTTGTAATCCACCAACTTCTAGCAGTCTCTCGTAAATGGTGGAATATCAGTTTAATTCTCTGCTCATCTGAATAATCAAGTAAATCAAACAGTATTTCTATGTCATCAAACCAGTGCTCACAATCATCAGACGTCTCGATACCACTCAGAATCGACGGTGGAAATAACTGAAATTCTTTCAACTGTATTTCCATCTGAGTCTCTGATGTATCTATCTGTTCAGTCAAAGTACTACCCTTTTCTGGAATTCTTCTAGGAGGTATCTGCTTATCAAAACAATAGTAATCAAATACTACAAATCTGTTCCAATCTTTCTCTGATCATCTTACTGCTGATCAAGAATCAAATCTGATTCATACTCAATAATACATAATACCAACTCAAATCAGATAATCAGGTAAACATGTATTTCAAAGCAGTAAAGCATAATGTCATGCTAGCACACACAATGTAAGTCAACATTAAAATAAATCTCATGCTAGCAATCACATCACATGCAAGGAAAGAAAGCTCACTCTACCCCGCTCATTCTCTTCTATCTCAGTCTAAACGATCTATCGCTCTGATACCACCTGTTGTAGGGACCCGGACGCTAATCAACTTCTTAATCATCTTTGGGATTTAATTATCAATTAAGATAAACAAGGTCTAAAATTTTTTCTTTAAAATGCGGAAGGTAATGGAATCAATCTATTATACAAACCAGTATAATAATACAAACATTGTACAACATGCTTCTAGTTCAAACTAGTCTAAGGTTTAACTACTAAATTTCAAGTTTTAAACCAAGTCTACATTCAAGTCCGGAATCACCACTCTAATTTCGATCTCTCATCATCTTCTTGACCCCGATCTTGTCCCACCTGTTGTCATGCACACATACAAACAAGACAACAGCCGGATACTCCGGTGAGAATAAATCCCAGTATAAATAATGTATACATGCAGTTAACTGAATTAACATAAAAGCATGAATTATATCTTATCACATGTAGCATAATCGAACAACATGTATCAATACCAGTCTGTAAATAAAACATTAATCGTAATCTACGAAACATAAATCAATACGGATCTGTAAATCAAATTCTAGTCTCAATATCTAAGACTCGACTCATCTCTCATTCTAATCTAGTCTAGGGATCCCGGTGAATAAGATTGTAGAACCCGTATATCAGTAGACGTATAAGCCATGCATAATTCTAGATTTTTAAATTTAATTGACTTCATTGCATGATTATTTTAAATGCATTTTTTTGAAGTTAATTATTTTATTATTTCAGTTCAGTAGTTTGATTTTTAGCATTTCAGTTATTTCAGTGAGGCCGGACCGGAGTTGGAGTTTTGAGATAGAATTTAAGATTCGAGAAATATTTTCAGAAGTTAATTTAGCTAGCAACCAAGTTCATTTAAGTTAGAAAGGGAGGTTTGAGGATTTAATTTAATTATTTGAGGTGATTAAGAAATGAACTCATTTAAGTTATTAAATTAAGGGGTTAGCTCACTAAATTATTTAAAGGATTAGTAAGGCTTTCAAGGATTATTAGTTGACTAGATAATCAACATTTCCCTTTATTTTATCATGCATTTTTCGGCCACCCTTAGTTGCTAGAAGATTCATTTTCCAACTCATCAACTTTGACCAATTCTTTGCATGTAATTAGTAGGATAATTTTAGGATTTTTGGGAGCACAATTTAATTAAATAAATGGACATATCCTAGACTAGAAAATAAGCAAAATTTCGGCCACTACCTCCTAGAAGCATCCACCAACTCATTTGATATCAATTCAAAATTTAAAATTCAAAGGGGAGTGGACTTGGTCTTGATTCTTCCTCATATTGTGCACCCTTCTCCTCACCCCTCATAACCATTTTTCCCCCCCCTCTCCTTTTCGAAAATTCAGAGTGAATTCACACTCATTTCAGTAGAAAAATCGTGAGGTACCTAGCCAAAAAGAAGAGAGAAAAATCGAGAGCAAGGTAAGGTAGAAAAGAGAAGCGCTCCACCTCCTCCGTGCCGCGTCGTCGTCGTTTCGTTCGTTTTCTTTCGAAACGAAACCAGGCATGTCTAGATTTCTTTCAAACCTCAATCAAGTCATATTATCATTTATTTTTCAGTACATGATCATGTTTATTCAAGTAAAAATCAAGATCCAAGTCAAAACATTTTGAAACCACACATGCAGAATTTTCGATTTCCTTGGCAAGCTTCACGATTTCTTTTGGTTTGTGAGTTTCAGGTATTGGATCGACTCCAGGCTCCCAAGGCGGCTTGTATACATGTAGTAGGATGCATTAGGACCATGTTGGTCCATTCAAACCAGCCCCAAGCTTGCTGGAAATTCAGAATGACAGCAACCTCCCCATAGGTGCAGAAATGTTATTCGAAAAATTCAGTTTCTTGTCATGGAGGAAGGATCTGATCTTGGCTGCCCCAAGGGCCTATAGACATGGTTGGATCACTTCCCTAGCAAGTCTAAGACGTGACTAAGTTGCCCTTAAGGTGGCTTGGTCCATGGTTCATCGGTTTTTAATAAAAACATCACAACAGCCCCTATACCCCTTCGGCTACTTCGGTTGGACAGCTTTTGGTTTCGTTTTGTGTTGCTTGGTGTGGATCTTGGTTGGCCTATGGCCCTTAGCCACGGTTCATATCATGCTCCTAGATGTCTAGATCGTGCCATGGTCAATCAAATGGCCATTGGAACGACACGAGACATCGATCATAGCATAAACACTACACACGCATGCACGTTGCTCTCGGTTGGACCCTTCGGTTGAGTTATGGTGTGATGCGGATTGTGGCTGGCCTAGGGCCCTTATCCATGGTTCAAATCATTCCTTGGGATGTTGGTAAGAGTCTCTGGTCGGTGGTTCACTCCCATAATGGCCGATAATCTCGAAACCAACACAAGTCTTGTAGTTGCGCAGCTGCTGGAAATTACAGCAAGTTGCTGTGTCGGTTCAGAGGCTCGTTCGAGTTCTTGGTTGGCTTTTAGCCATGGCCTTGGACTGGACAGTGCCTCATTGAGTTAGGAAGGTCATGTTTTCGACCGTTTGTCATTTGGATCATTTTGAGGTCGTACGAGAATTTACGGTGCAATGTGCCAAATTGACTCTCGAAAGTGCGTTTCGTGTTTTGGCCTCCATTCCACCTAGATTTCGACCCTATCATTTTAGGAACATTATTTTATGATTTTTCAGCGTATTTTAATCATGACTATACGTCGGTTCAGTGTCGATTCAGGTTGGCTCGGAGTCATGATTAAATGCGAAGTCATTAGGCGTCATAGTCGCATCTTTTGAACGTAAATTGCGTAGTTGGTCAAGTTTAAGCTATTGCATATTTTTCATGGCACAGTTAGGTTGCAGCGAGCCTAGGGAACGATCCAATCCAACCCAGTTGGTAAAATTACAGGAATTTCATTACGCCAGTTAATTATTTTACGTGCATTAAATAGAAAATGATTATTTTTGAGATTTATGCGATATGGCTTGTGGTTCATTCACTATGTGGGAGTGTTATTTTATACGGTCGCCAGTGACCGATCAGTTCAGTATGGTACCACCCGGTCGCCAGTGACCGGCCAGCTCAGATCAGTTTCAGCCTCCCCGGTAGCCAGTTACCGATCAGTTCAGCTTAGTGCAGTGGCCACAGGCGTAAAACATAATCTCAACAGAAAATTTTACCAGATATTTCAGTACAGGCTCCAAGGAGCAAATATTTTTACAGTGATTTCCAGTTCAGTTATGCACGTATTATAATTGCTCAGTACAGATTATTTTCAGTATGCCTCAGGACAGGATATGTTAACTCATGCATATTTTAATTCAGATTTTTACTCGTTACCTGTGATTTATGCATGCTGAGTCTTTAGGCTCACTAGACTTGATTGTTGTAGGTACTGATGAGGCCAGGGCCGAGGGCGGGGACCAGTGAGCCAGCTTAGGTCGGCAGTAGTGGCACCCGAGGACCTCAGTGTAGCAGTTGTTATGTTATTCCGCAAACAATTTTTATCAGTTGTTGGATATTTTTAATCGTTGTTGTTGGCAAAACTTTATTTTCTTCCGCTGCTATTATTTTAAACATTGAACTTGATTCCTCAGTGATTTTATGAATGAGGCCATTTAAGTTCTTTTAAAAAGAAAATTTTTAATTTTCCGCAAATTTTCAAGAAAGGAGTTTTAGGCCCCTTCACAAAGAACGTAACAAGTCTCCCACCTACTACTACCAGTCGCAGTGGCGGTACGTTCTTATTTCTGGACTTTGGTCTAGCTTTATCGAATAATCTACAATAAGAACAATTTCTGTATCTTAAGCACATCGATACACTAAACGTCCAGTGCCTTGGCGTATCTACCAAGACTAGCCTATTTTGACAATGTGCAATGGGTCAGTGACTAGTCTGTCAAAATCTAACCCTCTGTCAGTGACTCTTACTTAATAGCTCTCTGCTTCCTACTTCTAATTCAATCGAATAAACATACTCATTAAAACACAAAGGTATAAAAACAATACCATACAAGTATGTGGTTTAGGGAAACTCGAGTTAAATCTAACTCAAGTCGATCTCCCAATTGACATCGATTTATACCTTTCTCTTCTCGGTCTGATGAAGACGAAGTCTTGTATTCCAATCTGTCCATATCCAAATCTGATAATGACAATCATATAAATACCATATCAGTATATAACTCAATTCAAGACCTGTTCTGATCAATACTCAAATCGGTATATAATCTGATCCATATCTGAACAAGGTACAATCTAATTCATATCAATAATATCACGATACAATCGAAATCATTACTGAAGCTGATCAATATCAATCTACTGATGTTTCGACGGCATATCAATACAGTCACGATAACCCCGTCTATCTCAACATCACAGATATAATACCAGAATTCAGTACAACTCAATCTGAATAATAACACAACTCTGATATAAAATCTCAACTAAATCAACTCTGAAATTCATAACAATTTAATAAACAGTCTATTCTTAAATCTGACTTCAGTTATACAATGTCTACTGTAGCAGAAACATCATATCTGATTCATATTCAATTCTGACAATATCATAAATTCAAATCATATCTAAACGTAACTGAAACTTACGTCCAGTTGTAGCCTGCGTCGATAGGAACACAGTACTGAAGTCGGATTCAAAAACAGACGGACGGATTTCTCAAAACTTAAATTTCTCAAGTACAAAGAAGCTTGAGGATTTTCTCTGAACTTTGGATCAATTTCCACTGTAATGGCCGAAGGAATGAAGTAATATATATACCACATGCATGCTAGGACAAGTGGCCCATTTCTTTCTCGCGCACGTCGTACCGCGGGTGCGCTCTATGTATTGATATGCATCAACTTTCCCCGAAGCTTGGACCACGGGTGCGCTCTGTCTTTTAAACGCGGGTGCGCTGACCCTACTGGTACAACACCGCGGGTGCGGTCTGTCTAGCACCGCGGGTGCGCTCAATCTCCAGTAGCACTTTCATACCCTACTGGCCATGCAGCGCGGGTGCGGTACTTCTTCACCGCGGGTGCGGTGTCACTTCTGTAATTAATCTCCAACTCTCTGCCCATCAACCGCGGGTGCGGTCTTGTTCGTAGCGCGGGTGCGGTCTAGACTTTATGCAACCCTTCATAATCTCATTCAGTGCCTCTCATTACATGTCATGCATACTCATATCTTTCGAATATCACATCAATGAAGATTAATAAATCTCGAGCCTTACAGTATATTTCGATAAAATTCGTAATGAAATTACTGCAATACTTTCCAGATTGTGATATAATATGATTGTGATTGACAGATTGTTCAATCTATATCTATTAGTTTGTACAAGATGACGTACAAACATGACCAGATGACAAAGATCGATGTCAAAGAAATGGTCAGATTGATCAGAATGTGGGAGTAGATTATATCAGATTTTGGATTTTGATTGAGTTTGTAATTGTGGCAGAATATACCATGAACTCATTCATATATTATCCACCGACTGACAGATAGCCAGAATGTACTATCCAGATATTGAGGATATCCAGGGAGTGGCAGTGCTGGATGCTAGCACCCATTAATATGACATATTGTCATCCTATGAATTATAGTATGATAATAGCCATCAGAAGAGTAATGAGATAGTTACAGACGATATATTGTACAGTGAGTACTGCAGATTTCTTTGGTATAAGAATAATATCTCGAAGATACCTGAGATAGGAGTTGATACGGTCAGAGATATGACAAAGAAAATGTAGCTAATTCAGAAGAGAATGAAGATAGCTCAGACCAGACAGACTTAATACGCCTACGTCGGATGATGACGATTGGTATTTGGGGCCGAAGATTTAATATATCCTCGACTGGGATAAACAGATTGGATAACAGCGGATGATATTGATTTGGTATGAGCCGTTGAGTGGTATATACGGATGTTGTATAGCCAGTATTATGAGATTGATTCTGTCAGAGAATTTCGAAGGGTATTATAATATTATGCTCTTGAATTATTATTCCAATTTACAATCACAGATCCGTACAAGAAAGATATTTCAGAATGAAGACTATTCTATTATTGAAAATACAGTAAGTTGACAGGGCCTCAAAGAGACTATCTGAAAGACAGAATTGTCATGAGATTAAGATTTCAGAATAGATTCATTGAGATGAGTTTTGATTTAAACTATGTATACATTTCTTCTGATATATCTGAATTGATTACTTGTGATTCGAGGACGAAATCATTTCTTAGAGGGGGAGAAATGTAAGAACCGCGTAGACTCTAGACTTACGGTGTATCGATGAGCTTAGATGTAGATCGACGTCTATTGTAGACATTCGATACAGCATACCAAAGTCTAAATTAGATCAGGATCCCTAGATCAGAATGACAGATGAGTCGAGTCTTAGATATCGAGACTAGAACTTGAATTACAGATTTGTATTGATTTATGTTTCGTAGATTACGATTCAGATATTATTTACAGATTGGTATTGATACATGTTGTTTGATTATGCTACATGTGATAAGATATAATTCATGCTTTTATGTTAATTCAGTTAACTGCATGTATACATTATTTATACTGGGATTTATTCTCACCGGAGTATTCGGCTGTTGTCTTGTTTGTATGTGTGCATGACAACAGGTGGGACAAGATCGGGGTCAAGAAGATGATGAGAGAAGACGAGTTTAGAGTGGTGACTCCGGATTTATTGTAGACTTGGTTTAATATTTGAAATTTAGTAGTTAAACCTTAGACTAGTTTGAACTAGAAGCATGGTGTACAAGATTTGTATTATTATACTGGTTTGTATAATAGATTGATTCCATTACCTTCCGCATTTTAAAAAAAAAAAAATTTAGACCCTGTTTATCTTAATTGATAATTAAATCCCAAAGATGATTAAGATGATGATTAGCGTCCGGGTCCCCCACAGAAATCAATCAACAATCCCAATTTGTTCAATATCAACCGATATATTCTGAAAAATCATAACAATTCATAATCAACCTGTTCTTGATCTGACTTCGATTCTACAATATGTAGTTGATACGAATCCTCGTACGAATGAAAGGCAAGCTGATGTGATCCCGCCCACGAGATCTTTAATTTTTTCCCGATCTTTGAAACAAGTATTGATAGGTGTGAAAATCGCCTCTAGATCACGCGGTCTAGCAACAATTCATGAACGATAGAAACAATCTCGTTCAAGAGAACCTCCAAAGAACCCGTCCTTGGCAACCCTCGTGATATTCGATTGACGAACGCCACAAAAGATAAATCTTTTGATAAGTTTGATTTGATACAAAGATTCACATCATTTGGTATCAGAGCTCAAGGTTTTTGATTCAAGTAAGCGTATCCATTCAATACCGATTTATCGTGTAGCGATTTTAGGGATTTGTTGAATCTAAAAAAAAAAAATAATCTCGATTCACTGTTCATTGCTGGATTTACTATTCATTGTCGGAGGTACTGTTCACTTCGGAAGTACTGTACACGCGGAGTTACTATTCAAAGCGGCGGAATTACTGTTCATCCGCGGTTACAGATCATCGCGATTACTGTTCTTTGCCGGAATTACTGTTCCAGCCGGATTTACTGTGCATGCCGGATTTACTGTTCACGGTACTGTATCGTACTGGTTCACCCGAAAATTTTTTTTTTAAAACAAAAAAAGGGGGTGCAATATGCTTGATAGTCAATTTCAGTCATTGTTGGTAGAATTTGGGAAAAGAATGGAGGAAGAATTTAAACATTTGCGTGAAAGGTATGGGCGAGTGGATGAGAGTGGAAGGATGAGTAAAGAGGAGAGAAGCACGGCGACACCAACGAGGAGTTCAAAATGTTGATATCAATGTACATCTAAAATTTCAAAAATTAGTACTTGTGATATTCAATATATTTGGTGTTTAGAGTTTGGACATGATATTAGCCAATGTCCAATTGAGGATGTGAAGGTAGTGGATTCCACTTCCAATTTTGCCAAACTTGTGGATGATTTGAATGTTGATACTTCAATTGCGTGTCATGCGAGTATTGAGTGTTGCGCTGTGGAGGGTGAGTTGTTAGATGATGTGCAAGTTGTTTCTTTTGCTCAACTGTCTACGAATGTAATTTGTATTGATGAATCAATTTGTTATGAGTTGAGAGAAAAAGAAAATGAGATGGTCGAAAAAAAGAGTGATAAAAAGAGTGAGATGGCGATCGATGAAAATAAAGAGTTGTGCGGAAAAGAGGCCAACAGACAAAAAAAGAAATTATATATATGGCCCAAAAGAGTGAGGATGAGCGATTCTTTATTTTGAATAAACCACTTCATGTACATCTGTGCAAGGTTGGTTTATTTTATTTTAATGAAATAGCCGGTTCGATCCCGAGCATTGTTAAACTCTACTTGCAGGATTGTGGAAAAGGCATAAAATGTGTTGATCTTCCTAGCTATCAAGAAAGACAAGATTTGAGGACAAATCTTTTTAAAGAAAGGGAGTATGATATGAATCTAGCCAGCCACTATGCGTTTCAAGAACCAATCCCGAGAGGACGCTTGAAGATGTTGAATGTTGCCCTTCATCCAACCAATGAAGGGTTGGAAACAAGGCTCGAGGGGTTCGGGTTGCATCACAATCAAGTAGAGGATGAATTGGAGGAAGCGAAATTTCCAGAACCCTCGGCGCTCGAGCGGTCAAATTCTACCGCCCGAGCGGGAACAAGCCAGAAGACCTGGCGCTCGAGCGGTAATATCCTACCGCCCAGGCGCGACTGCTGCGAGTCAGTTTCGGGAAGAATCCTAGTTTCCTAGTTAGAGTTTTAATTATTATGGCAACTAGATTTTTTTGTTATCTTTTGATATAAACATATGTTGCACAAAATTTTGAAGAACTTTGAGATTCATTATTTGATATTTTATCAAAGTTTAGAGTTTTCTCTCAAACTTTCAAAGCTTCGCTTTGTTATTCAAAAATCAAACTTATCAAAGTTTTAACTTTGTGGTGTTTGTCGATCGTGCTTGTGCGGATTGTCGTCGACTTGTTCTTCGAAGTTCATTATAATCTCAGTTGTTTATCTCGTGATTATTTGTTGCTAGACTTTTCATAGTTTAGAGGTGAAAATCACGACACACACACTTGATTCAAAAGATCGGGACAACAACGATTCTTTGTTCGTCAGTGAATTGAGGGCGCGATTTGATTTTAATCGTGTTTGCTATTCGTTCGTACAAAGATTCACGTCATTATTTTCACACCTATAAATTACTTGTTTCAAAGATCGGGAAAAATCAAAGATCTCGTGGGCGGGATCACATCATTGGGTATCAGAGCTCAAGGTTTTTGATTCAAGTAAGCGTATCAATTCAATTCTTCGTACGATTTTCAATACCGATTTATCGTGTAGCGATTTCTACGGATTTGTTGAATCTACAAAAAAAAAAAATCTCGATCACTGTTCATTGCCGGATTTACTATTCATTGTCGGAGGTACTGTTCACTTCGGAAGTACTGTTCACGCGGAGTTACTATTCAAAGCGGCGGAATTACTGTTCATCGCGGTTACAGATCATCGCGATTACTGTTCTTTGCCGGAATTACTGTTCACGCCGGATTTACTGTTCACGGTACTGTATCGTACTGGTTCACCCGAAAATTTTTTTTTTTAAAACAAAAAAAGGGGGTGCAATATGCTTGATAGTCAATTTCAGTCATTGTTGGTAGAATTTGGGAAAAGAATGGAGGAAGAATTTAAACATTTGGTGAAAGGTATGGCGAGTGGATGAGAGTGGAAGGATGAGTAAAGAGGAGAGAAGCACGGCGACACCAACGAGGAGTTCAAAACGTGGATATCAATGTACATCTAAAATTTCAAAAATTAGTACTTGTGATATTCAATGTATTTGGTGTCTAGAGTTTGGACATGATATTAGCCAATGTCCAATTGAGGATGTGAAGTTAGTGGATTCCACTTCCAATCTTGCCAAACTTGTGGATGATTTGAATGATGATACTTCAATTGCGTGTCATGCGAGTATTGAATGTTGCGCTGTGGAGGGTGAGTTGTTAGATGATGTGCAAGTTGTTTCTTTTGCTCAACTGTCTACGAATGTAATTTGTATTGATGAATCAATTTGTTATGAGTTGAGAGAAAAAGAAAATGAGATGGTCGAAAAAAAGAGTGATAAAAAGAGTGAGATGGCCATCGATGAAAATAAAGAGTTGTGCGGAAAAGAGGCCAAACAGACAAAAAAAGAAATTATATATATGGCCCAAAAGAGTGAGGATGAGCGATTCTTTATTTGAATAAACCACTTCATGTACATCTGTGCAAGGTTGGTTTATTTTATTTTAATGAAATAGCCGGTTCGATCACGAGCATTGTTAAACTCTACTTGCAGGATGTGGAAAATGCATAAATGTGTTGATCTTCCTAGCTATTAAGAAAGACAAGATTTGAGGACAACTCTTTTTAAAGAAAGGGAGTATGATATGAATCTAGCCAGCCACTATGCGTTTCAAGAACCAATCCCGAGAGGACGCTTGAAGATGTTGAATGTTGCCCTTCATCCAACCAATGAAGGGTTGGAAACAAGGCTCGAGGGGTGCGGGTTGCATCACAATCAAGTAGAGGATGAATTGGAGGAAGCGAAATTTCCAGAACCCTCGGCGCTCGAGCGGTCAAATTCTACCGCCCGAGCGGGAACCGTCTTGTAGTGCCAGATGTTTCAGATTTGAAACAACAGATATTGTCAGGAAGCGCACTGTAGTCGGTTCAGTATTCATCCTGGTGGCAGGAAGATGTACAAAGATCTGACAAAAACAATTCTGGTGGAGACAAATGAAGTCAGATATTGCAGAGTTTGTGTCTAAGTGTTTGAATTGCCAACAGGTGAAGGCTGAGAGAAAGAAGCCCGGAGGTTTACTTCAGAGTTTAGCTATTCCTGAATGGAAATGGGATTACATTTCCATGGATTTCATTACGAAGTTACCACGATCATCCCGGGGCTATGATGCGATTTGGGTCCATTATTGACAGATTGACCAAATCAGCTTGTTTTATTCCGTACAGAATGACGTACCGACATGATCGGATGGGCCGAGATATATACCAGAGAGGTAGTCAGACTGCATGGTGTGCCGAAGTCGATTGTATCAGATCGTGATCCACGATTCACTTCTCATTTCTGGCACAGTCTGCAGCAGGCTTTAGGTACGACATTGCATCTGAGCACTGCTTATCATCCCCAGACAGACGGACAGTCAGAGCGGACTATCCAAACATTAGAGGATATGTTGAGAGCTGTAGTGCTAGATTTTGGCACTAGTTGGCAAGATTCACTACCCACTTTGTGATTCTCGTACAACAACAGCTATCAGACGAGCATCGAGATGGCACCGTTTGAGGCGTTATATGGCAAGATGTGCAGATCTCCTCTGTATTGGGATGATGTATCTGATGTACCAGAACTTGGGCCTGATATGATTTGTGAAATGACTGAG
This sequence comes from Primulina tabacum, assembly GCF_025594145.1. Lineage (NCBI taxonomy): Eukaryota > Viridiplantae > Streptophyta > Magnoliopsida > Lamiales > Gesneriaceae > Primulina > Primulina tabacum. Next base: position 28,582,579 of record NC_134557.1, on the reverse strand, counting down.
AAGGTGAAGATCATTCAGAAGAGAATGAAGATGGCGCAGGATAGACAAGCCAAGTATGCGAACATCAGACGTAGACCGCTTGTATTTGAACAAGGGGACAGAGTATTCTTGAAGATTTCTCCCTTCAGAGGCGTTGTCGGATTTGGCAAGCGTGGGAAATTGTCTCCTAGATACATCGGTCCATACGAGATTCTTGAAAAGATTGGTGATCGAGCATATCAACTTGCTCTTCCTCCTTCTTTATATGAGATACATGACGTTTTTCATGTATCGATGCTGCGTAGATACATGCCTGATGCTTCTCATGTCATTCAGCATGATGAGGCCGAGCTTGACGATACACTGAGTTATTTTGAGCAAACATTACAGATTTTGGATCGAAAAGAAAAGCAGCTCAGAACGAAGACTATTCCGCTAGTGAAAGTCCAGTGGAGTCGTCATGGCATTGAAGAAGCGACTTGGGGAACAGAATCAGAGATGAGACAGAGATATCCCGAGCTATTTTCATGATGTGAGTATTTATTCAGTTTTGATGCTATGGTTTCTGTTATATACTTTGTATTGATTGCATGCGAGTTCGAGGACGAACTCATATCTAAGAGGGGGAGAAATGTAATGCCCAGGATTTGTAGGTTAATAGACCGAAATTATGAAGTGTTGCAATGAGGTATAGACCGCGCCTGCACAGCAATACCTACCGCAACCCGCGATGCAAGGGCAGAAAGTTGTGTTTTGAGGGAAAAAGCCACCACACCGCGCTATGAAATATACCGCACCCGCGGTTGATGGAGAGAGAGTTGGCTATTTTTACAGTAGGGACACCGCAACCACGGTGCCAGACAGAGCGCACCCGTGGTGCTGCTACAGTAGGGTCACCGCACCCGCTGTCCAAGAATGAGCGCACCCGCGGTCGCTGTTACTGATTTTTTGATGGGGCTACCGAGAGCTTAGCGCACACCGCGGTGAAAAGCTACCGCACCGGCGGTGCGACGTGTTGAGTGAAAAATAAGACACTTGCCCTTGCCTGCATATATGATGTGTTGTCTCCTTCATTTCCTCACCAACTCAGCAGCAAGGGACCGAGAGCATTTCAGGAAAGGTGCAAAATTCTTTCATTTTAGAAGCTAGTTTGTGCAAGATCTATTCATCCGATTTTCAATCCGAGTTAAGATTTGTGTTCCTCTCATCACCAGCTTCGAAAGGATGTAAGTATGGTTCATTTTCAGCATGGTTCGAAATATATATGTGGGGAGGAATCAGATTTGATTTTATTTGGTGTTCCCATGATTATGATGGTCGTAGAATTGCAAACGAATCGAAAGAACGGATATGATATGAGATTGTTTAGATTTCCAGCATATATGTGTATGAGATTATGCAGATTTTGAGATCTTGATATATAATTGTGATGATTATGAGTTGATGTTATTGTCCTTGTATTAGTTGATTGTTGTTTGAGTTATCGGTATCGCAAAGATTACGCTGTTATGGCCGTCGCATTGTATCGAGATTGATTATTGATTCATATATGGATTGCATTGAGTGGAAGATTAATAGAATGCACATTGATTTGCCATTTCAGATTTGTATTGGTAATTTCGAGATCGAGATTTCGACTACGACAAAGATTGTACGACAACGAAAGGTATAATTCATGTGAATTCGGGAAGATACAACTCAAATTGAGATCGATTTGGAGTTTCCCAAAATCACAATACTTGTTATGTTTGTACTTTATATTGATTATATATATGTACTGAGATAGGAGAGTCATTGATAGATACGCCAATTTTCTAAACGTTCGGTGATATCGAAGCATAGGGAAGATTCACTCCGATTGTAGAATTCGATACAGACAGGACCGAAGTTTAGGAATAAGATGTAACGCCGCCCCGATTGGGAGAGTAGGTGGGAGAACCTGTTACATCTTATTCACACCGGGATCCTAGAATTAGATATGAATTGAGTCAAAGATATGAGTTGAATACTTGCTTGAACTTATTCTGATTATGTTTTATAGTCTGTAAGATGTATTGTGTTGATTACATCCATGATAGTATGTTCATGATTTATATTGTGTATATGCATGATACATGTTTTATACTGGGATTTGTTCTCACCGAGTTTCCGGCTGTTGTTGTGTCTGTATGTGTGCATAACACGATAGGTGGGACAGGATCTGGGTCGCGACAAGAGATGAGAGATCGAGATAGCGTGGGGATTAAGGGCATAGAAGAAGACTACTAGTGGTTTCTTACTAGACATGTACTACGTGTGGTGTGTAGTTAGTATTGAACACTAGTTTGTATACCTTTGAATGAAACAAGACATGTATTTATGTTTGTGAAATAAAGAGAGAAAGTTATTGTGCTTGATTTATATACATTTGATTAATGTTAAAAGAAAAATTTTGATCCACATTTTCTAGCAAATATCCAATTAATCCCAAAAGAATTGAGTTAGAGCCCGGTCCCCACAAAAATTTTCAATGGGAAGAATGTTCTGCACCCAAGACTAAATTAGATATCTCTCCTGATCAGTTCGTGAATATCAAAAAGGAGATTGGAACGCAACAGGCTGCTCCAAAATCAGTTAAACAGACCAAGACATTGGCTCAACTGAAGACAGTTAAAAGAAAACTGATGATCAGTGAATCCGATTCCGAAAAGACGCCCTCTCCAAAAGTTGCCAAGAAACCAAGAACACAAAGGACAAAATTACCAACCACAGTGGAATCTATTCCTACTGAAAGGCTGAAATCTTCAGATGCCCAACAGCCTATCAAAGCAGTTCCTCTGAAGATCATCCCACCAGAAATCTCAGCTGGTGCAACAAAGGAAACAGTTAGGATCAAAAGCTCCTCTAATCCATATCAATCGTCCTGCTGTTCTAGCACCTGCTAGACCCAAAGGTATAAAAGATTATAGAACTGGTGGATACTACTCGTACTGGATTGGAAATTCCCAAATCCTCAGTACTGAAAAAAGGCAAGGGCAAATTGATTGAAGAGCCAGGCCATCCAATTCCATTCAAACTCATATTGACCTTGTTTGGGAACAGGTTAATAATTTGCAGCATCAAAACTTCAATCCTATGATGCCTGGACCGCTTACAGAACTCAGATTTTTGTTAAGCAGCTGAAAAAGAAATCCCAGCTGAACAAGTTTATCAAACTGGAACAATTGTCCTCAAGATGGTCAAAGCTGCCATAATTTTTCAGGCTTTGGAGAGGAAAACCTATTTTTTGACCAAATTCGAGCTAAGAAGCTATCTCAACTGCTTGAGAAATTGAAGACAAACTACATTCCCACCAATCCAACTGCTTATAATGATCGAGCTGTGATCACTCAGCTAGATACAGATCTTACTAGCTTGCAAGCTCAGATAAAAGTGTGGGAAATGGATCAGGAGTTAGTTCTTCCTGAGGAAGCCTCTGAAGAAGAAAAAGAAGAACCCTCCTCTCAGCAAAAAGAGCCACCCTAGAACAAACTATTGTTACAACTGAAGAAACAATTCAGGATGTACCACAATCATCTGCTGTGGAACATCAGCTGTACTCTGAAGCCGAGTTGAATTTTGCCAACATTGATGAAATTATTCAAGCAGTGGTGACAGAATCTGTTATTAATGAACCTTTATCAGTTGATCACTCCGCTGATCAAGCAGCTGAAGAGAATACCATCTTAACTGAAGAGCCAGTTAAGGCCGCCATTTCTGAACCAAATGATCCAAGAATGATGTCTGCTCAATCACCAGATCACCAAATTGCTGAGAATCTGGAGGCTATGTTGCCTACTTCTGACAATCCTCCAACTAAAGAGTCAGCTCGAATCTCATATGACTATCAAGCAGAAGCATCAGTTCATGACTAGCTGAAGTTCCTACAAACTCTCACATTCAGCAGGAAAGCTCAAATGCTGAACAACATCAGTCTTCACCTCATCTGGTCCAAGTGGCAGTAACTGAAACAGATGTTCCAGAACCGAATATTGCTGAAACAATGATATCTAAAAGAACCATGGTGGTTTTTGATCAAATCTCACAGGAAGCTGAAGCGTCGGATCAGCCAAATCTTAACTCCGCCAAAGATCTTGATTTTGTTTTTGCAGAAATTCAGGAAATTCAGCATGATATACATAGAGTGATTAATGATCTGTACAAGATTCAGCATACTTAATTAGAACATTCTCTGAAGCTAGAACATTGTGAGGCATTCAACTCAGAGAAACTGAAAGCAATTCAAGAAGCCTTAAACTCTCTGTTTCAATCAATGGAAGCAATTAAGAAGATCAAAGGTTTGGCTGAGAGTCTCTCCATCACTCAAGACGTTATCAGCAAACGAGTTGAAAATCTAGAGACGCTTGTAACAAAAAGGGGGAAGAGATCAAAGAGATTCTAGAACAACAAAAGAAATCTTCTCGTTGAAGAAAAATCTCAACAGATTCGTGTAGTCCATTATTCAGTTGATCAATCTCTTATTTTATCTACAATGAGTTCAAACGTTCAGTTATTATTTACTTAGTTTTGTCAAACACCATAAAGGGGGAAATTGTTGGAAACTAAATTCCGGCGTTTGACAAAATATGAACCAATTGATACGCGCAATTATATTCAGCAACTGGACTTAACAACTGAAATCAGCTGATCTAATAAAGAAAACAGATCAGTTGGAAATCGATCAGTTGATACATTCAGCTCTAAGCGATTATAACTTAGCAACAAATATCAACGATAAAACAATTGAATTTCAAACGAACCTTCAAAGAACTTGTTTTGACAATCCTTGCGAAGAACAATCGACAAACGCCACAAAAGTTAAAATCTTTGATAAGTTTGATTTGGTTTTCTTCTTGTGAAGAACAAAGCTAAAAGCTTTGAAAATTGAGATAACTCAATGTATTTGATATCAACTTCAATTATCTCGTTTTTGGTCATTAAAATGAATTATATAATTAATAAAACCCATAAAAAGTAGTGTAGAAAGCATTAAAAAAGATAACTAGCAACTTTGACACGAAAGTTGACAATAGACCGCGGGAGCGCTGCATACTGGACCGCGGGTGCGGTGTGGCTTCGGCTAAGTTCGAATAAAAGGACCGCGGGTGCGGTCATTGTAGGACCGCGGGTGCGCTTTCCGTCCGCGGGTGCGATCCTTGCTTGACCGTGGGTGCGTTATAGCTTCGGAAATATTCTCTTAAATTTGATTATCATGGACCGCGAGTGTAGTCCCTGAACTGGCGCGGGTGCGCTCCACCTTCGGCAATTGCACTTGAATAACATTCCAAAAACCTCCAATATTATTCCCATGATTCCCAACCTCCTCTAATTTAGACATCCAACTTGTAGGACTTCCTTGATAGCTCATCATGAGTCCTTGTAGTGCATCTTTAAACTTCTTACTTCGTCCCCTCGTTATAGGTCCTTCGGGCAACTCCAACGACTCCCATGCTTTTTTCGTGCTTGATCAACCACGTTTGCATCATTCTCCCCTTCTTGAAAAGGATTTGTCCTCAAATCTTGATCATCTCCTACATCAAACAACGAAAGATCACTAACATTAAAAGTAGAACTGACATTATACTCACCTGGTAGGCCTAATTTGTAGGCATTGTCGTTGATCTTTTCAAGCACTTGAAATGGTCCATCACCCCTAGGTAAGAGTTTTGAACGTCGCTTTTCTGGAAATCTTTCCTTCCTTAAGTGCAACAACACCCAATCTCCCTTTTCAAAAATCATCTTTTTCCTTCCCTTGTTGGCTTGCTTCGTGTATTGTAAATTCTTCTTCTCGATGTTATCCTTGACCTTCTCATGCAAACTTCTAACGAATTCAGCTTTCTTCTTTCCATCCATGTTCAACCTTTCACTCACAAGTAAAGACATCAAATCCAACGGA